>NC_051176.1:47444758-47638550 GCF_013339695.2 Rhipicephalus sanguineus
CCATTTTTCGTCATTCTTCGGAGTCTCGTGGTACACGCTACACATATGTAAGGCATTATGTGCACTTTGCGCTGTGACTGATGATGATAAAGAATTATGGCTGAGCACTTTGCAGTGGGGGGGAAGCAGTGTGGCTTAATAGGCGCCTCCATTCCATTTCAATTCCATTGCGGGGAATTAGAACTTGCCGCAATTTCATTCCTTTTAATTCCTCGGAATGAAAAAACTTAGCGCATTCGGACTCTGGGAATGGCCGGGCAGTTCCAATCCATCAATGTAATTCCTCCACGTAAGAAGGCATCGAGGTAAGAATGAACGCCCCTTAAAGCTAATGTCATCGGATGCATTAAGAACTGCAAGAGTACGCAAAACAGGTTACCAAGATCGAGGGATAGTAGCTTGGCTACATATCTCGTGCAGTACAACCACCCTACTAATTCCCATAGGGGCAGTTCTCCCGCTACCTATAGTATTTGCATGGTCAGCATGTTTGAACGAATGGTGGTGTTTTAATATTGTTTATGCTTAAATGTGTTAATGCTAAAATGATGACGTAGCCTATTTTTATGCTTACAAAAGTAGTATTCAAGAAAACTAAGCAGTTTTGCCACGCGTCTGGAGCGGTTGTGAATATGGAGAAAAATAAGATTTGGTTAATGAGGAATAAGACCCTCAAGATCTGCTGGTATTAGTTGGAACAGTGCAGCGCTCGGGCACCTTGTGCCTTTGTATTGAATACGGAACACTGGGCCGCACTGCTCGTCGGCACTCACGCTTGCCAAGCGCTCCTCGCAAGCATAGAAGCACTAGCATGGCACTGTTGTGGAAGACCCGACTGCCACGCAGAGGGCGCAGGTTGAAATGCCATCCGATCCTAGAAATTTGTTTCTCATTTATTTTTTTTATATCACGCGTTAGCGGTCATGGACACCGGCGGCGGTGGAAAACTATGGCGCCAAAATCAGCTGTTGTGATCTCATAACAGCTTTCGCTGTAACAAACTTCGGCGCCGACAATGCCCTCTCTACGCTGGCCTGCGTGACAGGCGAGCAAAAAATCCACTTGCGTTAATGTAAACATATCTGGTTGCCACTGTTTTCGTTTTTCGCACAATTTCAACATATCTTTGCTTTGGAATTCCTGGCTGAGGTACGCGCTAATATCGTACCCTGAGATATGCTCACATTTCACGAGCTCAGTTGCTCCGGATTGCGAAGTTTTCTCGTGAACCGAAAAACGATTGAAAAAATTTCGTTTTCACTCCGGAACGAAATAATAGATAAAGTTTCGGTTACGTTTTCGTTCCGGTCCAAAATATCGTTTTTTTCGTTTTTCGTTTTCGGTTTTCGTTCCGTTCCGACACCCTGCTCACAAGAGACAGTTTTATCAAGAACGTGCTTTAAAAAATTTTGTGGGGGGAGGGGGTTCAGGGCACGCCCCTGATCAACAAATATTGAGCTCGAGTATTAACGTTATTTTGTTGAAGTATCTGTTAGCAGAAGTGAGTATCAATGTGAGCCTCCGTAAGGCTGATACTAATGCTGAAGTTGAATTGCTATCACCATACGTTGGCAACAAAAATTTGGAGCTTACTCAGACCCACTCATGGAATATATTTTGTCCTTAGGGCTCACTCGCAATCGGACTCACTATAAATTTCCTCAACCGCACTCGCTCGGACTCAGACTCACTAAAATTTGCCTCAACCGAACTCACTCGGACTCAAACTCGCCAAAATATTACTCACCGGGACTCACTCAGACTCAGACTCATGGCTCGATCTGAGTCTGAGTGAGTCGACTCATGAGTGAGTTTGCTGACCTATGCTTCCGGGTGCGTTTTTTTTTTACTAATGCAAGTTTAAAGAACAGAAAAATATTTTGCTTGTATTAGGATATCATTCCTACATGCAATGGCGAAACAGAAACACTTACCAGAAAATAACGGTGTGGGCAAGGTAGAAAAGAGCGCAATAACGAAACACGGGTGTAGAAACGTCGCCTTGAAGTGCACGTATTAGCTCGGTGTGGCGTCACGGATTTTCAAGGGGTAAGCTCCGGCCTGCTGAGTATGTTAGTCAGAATATTAGCTGCTCAGTACTTTAAGATAACAAACTCAGTTTCCCTATACTGAAAACAAAAAGTCTTCTCTTGAATGCAACGATGCAAATTCGCGAAAAGCACCTTCAAAATCTGTCACGTCACGCACCAACGTTCAGGCACTAATACACTCTCACCTTCACATCAACTAAAATAGAATTTTCAATGAATATTCCTGGCCTCTAAGCGGACCAGTTTTGCTGGTCAAATTAAAGAAAGACCCTGTATGATGCCATATTTTTTATTGTTCTTGTGGACGTGCGTGCGGATGTATGGGCGTGCACGTGCATAAGGGTGGGGGGGGTAGAGTTCGTGTGTGTGTGCTTGTATACGCGTGTTGATGAGCATGCATGCCTGCGTTTTTTGCGCCTGTGTTCTGTTCGTATAGCGTGTGTGTGTGTGTGTGTGTGTGTGTGTGTGTGTGTGTGTGTGTGTGTGTGTGTGTGTGTGTGTGCGTGTGTGTGCGTGTGTGTGTGTGTGTGTGTGTGTGTGTGTGTGTGTGTGTGTGTGTGTGTGTGTGTGTGTGTGTGTGTGTGTGTGTGTGTGTGTGTGAGCATGTGTGTGTGAGCATGTGTGTGCCTTTTGTGCATGTGTGTGTACCTGTGTGTGTGCGCGTTTGTGTGTGCATGCGTGCATGTACGCATGTAAGGCCAGTTCAGGGACGAAGAAACAGCATTTGGATCTGGCCAGAAAGTCGAAGAGGAAGAAAAAAAGGGGCATCCGTTCACAGTTCTTGGTTGAACAAACGAAAGTGGCCATAAAGAAGAGGAATAAAAGAAGGCGGGCCATATCCTTTAAATTTCACGGCAGTTTCTGCAGGACTGCACCGTCACGACCCAACGCCTTTAGAAGTGAAAGTGAACAGCGAGCAACTGAATGTTAAAACGCCCTCCAGCCAATGGAACGCGCCAGCTGCCTTAAAAATAGAAATACGTGTTGCGGAGAAGAACGCCGCTAGCTTCGTTGCCTAAGGATCGATGTCTTTTTAGGATCGAAGGTGCTTTTGACGTTGGAACTTCGTCAGTGCATTTGAAGCCGGTATGCGCCGTGTAAGCGAACAAAAAGCGAAAAAGGCCTGCAGAAAAGAAACCTATAAAACAGATACGAAACATATTCAAGCCATGTATAACTGGAAGCAAAAAAATAAACCAAACATTCAGCCGAAGGAGTGTTTATTATTATTATCATTCTGCTAGAGAAGGGACGAGAGTGCTAAAGCAGCCGTAGTGAAGTAGAAGACTATAAGTAGACTCCATGAGAGCTAGATATTTTTTTAACAAGGTTTTTTTTGGCAACTTGCGCCCAAGAGGTGCAAGCAAATATTGGCGGGTAACCAGTTGAGAGTAAGCTATTACGCCGGCAGCTTGTGCACGCAACGTGTTGATGAGACCTGTTGTACCAGCAGTCAAAGCAACATAAATAAATTAATTAAATTAAAGTTACTGCAAACGCCACGGGACGCCTACGCTGCAATACTTCAACGGAAAATCTCGAACTTTATACGGATCTTTTCTATTTGAAAAGAAACTAGCGCTTCAAACCGTATGATCTCAAACCGTATGGCGGACTATATTGAACTATCTTGGAATGATGCCATGTGTGTACCGCTGGCGTCAGCTGTTTACGGGCCTCGTAATCAGATAAAAGTGTTCATATTTTCGCAGCCTGATCATACAGCCTGGCGTTCCAACTACCACATGGCACTGCGAACATATTCGAACGTATTTTGTGGTTTTAGTGTGGGTACGGCTACGGCGCTACTCCAATAATCAACGTTTTCACAGTTGACATTACCGATTCGCAATCTGAGACCATTTTTGCCATTCGAATTGGTCCAGCTTTATGATGCGTTGCGCCACACTTTTAGCCGAGTTCCCTTTGGCTAAAATGTAGGAATGGAAAACCTGCTTTGTCCCCTTTAGGTAGTAAGCGTCACATTAATCTTACCATGCGCTATACAGGGTGTTTCAAGAAATGTGTCCAACCTTCTCAAAAAAATCAGGAATATGCGATATTTGCTCGGGGCTTTCAGAATTGCTTTTTCTCTAGCGGCAGGAATTTTAAGGTAGTTAAGGAGATCATTTAGGACAGTAATTAAGGAAGTTACATTAATTAACTTTTAATTAGTGGAGTTAGGTGATTGTGCCAAATGGGAGAATTGAAGTTCTTCATGCGAGGAGCCCATCCGAGCTTTGAGATTTCGAAAAAGCGTCCTCTAGTAATTGTTGTGGCGTAATAAAGTTCAACGAAATGCAACGGCTTTCAACAGCGAAAGCCATCGAATTCGGTTGAATTTCATTACTTCGTAATTATTACTAGAGGCCGCTTTTTCGAAATCTCAATGTTGGGATGGGTTTCTAGCACGAAGAACTTCAATTCCCCAATTTGACACAGTCACCTAACTCCAATAATTAGAAAGTTAATTAAGTTAATTTTCTTAATTACTGTCTCAAGTCCTGTCTCTAACCATCTTAATATGCCTAGCGCTACAGAATAAGTCATTCACTCATTTTGGACGTCTCAGAAGAATATGGCAGTTGCGTTCTTCCATGTTTCTGCTTAGGTTTCGCCATTGAACTTGGTTGAATTTCATTACTTCGTAATTTTTACTAGATGCCACTTTTTCGAAATCTAAAAGTTGGCTTCGCTTTCTGGCATGAATAACTTCAATTCTCCTATTTGACACAACCACCTAACTCCACTAATTAAAAAGTTAATTAATTTAACTTTTTTAATTACAGACGCAAATAATCTCTTTAACCATCTTAAAATACCTGCCACTACAGAAAAACCAATTCTGAAGCCAGCAATCAAATATCGCATTTTCCTGATTTTTTGAGAAGGTTGGACACATTTCTTGAAACACCCTGTATAATGCTATGAACACCTGGACATGAGAATCGTCGATATTATGTGGTACAGTTGTCAGACACCAATGCAGCTGCATGAAAGTTTCTATCACTTTTTCGCTGCTTAGTTGCATGTTACTGAATGCAGTACTTTCTAGAGTGACCCCGATGTGTGCTAATGTGAGTTCGAGCGGTGTCAAACAATGTCATCGACGCAGGAGAAGCGCATCGAAGCGAGTCGTTTCATATTCCCTTTTTTTTTTCTTTAGCCTTTTCCTGTTTATTAAACTACGTTACGAAATATCTACTTCATTGTCTACTTTAGCTTCGTATCGTATAGTGGTGCGTCATTTAGCGATAATCTGTGGTTGGGATGACGAGTCCTACTGAGTAACGCATGTAGTGCGAGCGTTTCTACCTGTTTGAGTCCGCCGCGGTGGTGTAACGGTCACAGCGCTCGGTTGCTGACCCGAAGGTCGCAGGTTCGATCCCGGCCGCGGCGGTTGCATTTTGATGGAGGCGAAATCCTAGATGCCCGTGTACTGTGCGATGTCAGTGCACATTAAGGAACTCCAGATGATCGAATTTTCGGAGCCGTGAACTATGGCGTCCCTCATAATCATATTGTGGTTTTGGGACGTAAAACTCCATATATTATTACCATCTACCCGTTCGAAGATTGAGTTGATAGCCAAGGCAAACGAGAAGGATGTTTTGTTTAGGTTGCATTTGTTGCATGTAAATTCGAGTTGGTCTTAGCACAGCTCCATGTGACACCAGATAAAAGGAATGTCTCAATTAATATTTACCGTTCATATCCGCGGCGTCTCTATGTACACACAAAACAAACAAAAAATTGATATGCGAAGTATATAGGTGAAGGGTTTAGAATAAAACTCACACACACACACACACACACACACATATTATATATATATATATATATATATATATATATATATATATATATATATATACAACCCTACATAAGTCACACAAGAGAGGGAAAAAATCGAACCAGTTCCACATAGTGAAAACTGCAGAAACTGCGGAGCAGAGCTGGGGATTAGCCTGCATCTGTAGATGATTGGACTCTGTTTGTCTGAGTCTAAGCTGCGGGTTTGCCTGCCTTCGATGGCGCTCAGCTTGCGTGTGAGTCTTCCGAAGCTGAGGGCTACCTCGCATTCGCTATCGTTTCACCTCCGATTCTCTCTTCCGCATATGGATGCGTATCTAACTCCCGAAGCTGGTGTTTCGCTGTCACTTCGCTGGATCGGACAGAGGAATGAACCCTTCGGCGACGCTGGCGTTGACGGGCAAGCAAGCGCTGGCGTTCCAAACGTGCAGCCTGCTCGCCGTCCATGACGAGAAGAAAACCTTCGTTTGTGATGCAGTGGCGCCCTCTCTTGACCTGTTTTAGCATTTAATTGAGCTGTAGCGCCCTCTTTTGACCTATTTTGGTATTTTGAGCGTGACAGCAAGAGATGAAATGAGACGATATGAGAGGACAGGCCGGGCTCCTGAAGTGCTCCGCATTTAAAAACAGCCGAAAGGGCAAGGCAGGCAGGGTCTCGGAACACTTATGTCGTTCCGAGCGTCCAACGTCGAACAATCCCGCGGCTTTGGCATGAGAGTTAGGTCATGTGACATTGTGGTTTGCCTGCGCTTCTTCTTAAACCTCCCTACCTTTCACTCGCTCCCGACGCTGTACGAGTTGCCACGCCGCTTGTGCCATCTTTACCTCCCGATCCTTCGAAATAGGGTCGGCTGTGCTTGGATATGCGTAATATATTTTTTAAGAAACACCACCTTGAAGTTACAGGTTACAAGGTTACAACGCCACGATAAAGGTTACAGAACGATGGTAATTGATGTAACCACGAAAACGCACTTTGTATTAGAAACAGCGTCTGTTGTAACGTTTAAGCGATGCCTGAAACGTTGTCACATTTCAGCAATCGCCACAGAATAAAGGGTACGCAGCCAATTATTGGGACCTATAAATGTAATAATAATAATATCTGGGGTTTAACGTCCCAAAACCACGATATGATTATGAGAGACGCCGTAGTGGAGGGCTCCGGAAATTTCGACCACCTGGGGTTCTTTAACGTGCACCTAAATCTAAGTACACGGGCCTCAAACATTTTCGCCTCCATCGAAAATGCAGCCGCCGCGGCCGGGATTCGATCCCGCGACCTTCGGGTCAGCAGTCGAGCGCCATAACCACTAGACCACCGTGGCGGGGCGGACCTATAAATGTAAAATGTTTGGAGTGTACCAACAGCTTGACGCTACATCGTTTAGTGAACCATTTGTACTTTTGCTGCGACATAGTGCATCGGAACCATCGGTCACACGTTCACCGAAAGGAAGACTCTTAGATTACGCTTACCCAATTTTGCGATTTTTGTAGCGTTAGCTACACTTGCCTAACCGGAGCCGATTTCGCGTGGAGCGTCATGAGCCGTGCTGCGCATGCGCGAGGATCAGTGATGTCACAGAGCTGGGTCACCGGAGCTGGCATTTCACGCGCTCTCCGACACCGCCGCGCGCGGCTTGCCGCTGCTGGTCTTCGCGCTCTGGAGGAGTGGTGTCGTAGGCGCGGTAGACAGGCTGACGCCGGCGCGCGCGCAGACTCCACCACCGCCGCTGCTGGCCTGCGCCGCATTCGAAAGGAGTGACGTCGTAGCCATACACACAGTGGCGCCGGCGCGCGCGCAGCTCTTCGACTTCGCTGTGCAGTCGCCGTCTGACGCTGCGCTAGGGCCGCTTGATAGCGCCTCTGACTGGCGTTTGCAGGTGGGTAACGCCATGGAGAAGGAGAGCGTAAATGCTGCTCGACGGCGCAGAAGAGCCGAGAAGCTTATCTCATCGGATCCCGAAGTAGTTGCCAGGCAATTAGCGCTTCAGCGTACGAAGAATGAACAGAAGAAGGCTAATAATCTTAGACATTCTGGAAAGCTAATATTCAGCTGCACCTTTGGCTAACGCTACGTATATCCTGGCATAGCCGAGCTAAGCCGCTGCAAATTTTAAAGACGATAGTCTTTCTTGGGGAACTTAAGCGCAGAAATTTTGGTCTGTCTTTCTGTCTTTCTGTTTGTCGGCACGTCACCCGATTCAGCCAACCGGCCAAAGTTGAACCACTTGCTTACCGCCCACACATCTTGAACTGGTACGGCTGTTCATACTTGTGAACGTTGCTGATCAAAAAGTAAATATTACGCATATCTGAGGCGTAACATGATTAGGTAAGTATTAGGTGGTGTGTTCCTTTAATAGAAAATACATAGATACGCAATTTTAAAGACCTTGATGGTATGCGTTTAACGTTGAGACAGTAACGCGTTTATTAAAACATTGCCACAGCTGAAGCGATCAGCGGTCCAAGCCGAGCAAGCGCGAGCGCCAACAACAACCGTCTTCGTCTTCTTCTTTCGCAGGCGTTCTTGTCTGCGCCCTACCATGTTACAAATCCCTCCCTCGCAGAAAAGGAGCCATCCTGGCGACCTAAGGAACAGGTACAACTGGTGGGTCATAATGCGGCTTCAGTCGATCGACGTGAACAGTGTCGCGGCCGCGACGACGGCAGTCCGTAGATGATTGAACAGGCTCAATCATATAGTTAACTGGGGATGCTTGACGTAGGACACGGTAGGGGGCTTCGTACTTAGGCAGTAGCTTTGTGGAAAGGCCAGGAGAGGAGGAGGGAACGCGAAGCCACACCAACGTTCCAGGCGAATACGACTGAGGAGGCAGGTTTTCGTCGTGACGGTCCTTCTGGCCCTACTCGCCCTACAATGTTACAACCCTACACTCTTAAAAAAAAGGGTGTCTGTACTGACTACCTTTGGGTGGTAATCGCCTCGCTACACATATGATGACCTTTTGGGGTGTCAAACGACTCCCTTCGTTCTTCAGACCAACGACTACCTTCTTCACAATTTGGGGTGTCAAACGACTCCCTTCGTTCTTCAGACCAACGACTCCCTTCTTCACAAGCAGAGAGTCTACGTTACTCCCAACGCAGGAGTCTACATGACTACCTTTTATTTCCCGCTAGTACCTCTAGGTAGTCAGGGTGACCCCTTTGCCATGGTAACGCTGACCCCCACTGGAGCGTTCCTTTGACTCCGTTGTCCTTAAGGACAGTGGTGTACATGACTCCCCTGGCAAGAGTCAGTGTGACCACTTCGTGGTACTCAATGAGACACTCTGCAACAAATAATGCGTTTATTTTCTTCTTGGTCGATATTGATGAAACTTGCTGAGTTTAGGTTTACTTATGTGGCGATTTCAAATATGCAATTATCTGGAAGAAACGCAGTTTTTACACATAAAAATTTCATGTGTCTTGATGAGCAAGCCTTTCCAAACTTGGAGTTACAAAGTAAATCGACATATCGCTATAGTTAGGGGACAAAAACTGTATGCAATAGTTTTAAAGGAGTTTACTGCGCTGTTCTGGCAAAGGAGTTTACTGCGCTGTTCTGGCATAATGTTCATGAACCCACTAGCCCACATACGAACTCGCGTTTTAAACCCATTTGAGTTAAAAGTTACGTAATATTGAACTCTCGTGAGCGAATCACCAGCTAGACATACACTTACTGGTCAATGTTCAGCATACTATGACTATTATTAAGTGGGTTTAGGCCATGCATTCTGGTTATGTTGCATACAGTTCCCATTTCATATTATTGTGATATGCTTACTTTGTAACTCGTGCAGGCCTAACATGGCACATGAAATGTTTGATATACTTAACACGACATATAATAGTAGAAAAATATTTGCATTTTCAAAATCAGGGTACAAATACACATAAACTAAACAATTTTTATAGAGATTGATCAAGAATTTCAAAAGAACTTCAAATCAGAGCGAACACCATTAGGGTTTTTATCTGACAATCGACGAAAGTTGGTGCCGCTACCTCTTGTTACTCAACAAGGCACTTCCACCGGGTTTACTCAAACAGGAACACTGTGGTGGATGCATGACAGCCGCAACAAGTTTTTGTAGCAACTTTACAGTGCTGCATTCGATTCCTCTAGGGGAAATAAAATACTACTCGAAGTTGATATAGATGAGTCTCAGAACAATTTCCGCTCGCGTAAAACAACAAAAAATGTTGATTCTAGAAGAAAGTAAGCCATGCAACACGGAAACAGAAGAGATGCGGACAGCTCAAACGCTAGCGTTTGGTTTGTCTGTGTCTTCTCTTTCACGTCTGCATGCCTTCATCCTATAAACAAACTGAAATTTCTGCGATTCGTAAAATTATTCTTTGAATCGGTTTTAAACACTTCATGCCATTTCATACATGTTCACATTGTAATGACAACCTACTGTTTTGTCAGTAAGCACCTAAACTATAGGCACAACATCCTGCGAATAATGCGTAGTCCTTAGCCACGTCACCACAATTGTTAAGCATTTTATATATATATATATATATATATATATATATATATATATATATATATATATATATATATATATATATATATATATATATATATATATATATATATCTGTGTGTGTGTGTGTGTTTGGCATTTTTGAGCGCGCAAAAGAACAGGGACGAAAAACGACGCGGACACAGCGCTGACTTCCAACATATGCTTTATTTTCTACAGTGGTACATATATATATATAGACAACAAAAAGCAACGCACGCAGGTGCATTGTACAGGAAGGCTTCATGTAAAACCACAAATAAGTATGCATGATAAGCAATCAAACAACCTGATACCGGATTTTTTCTTCTTTAAGAGATCAAGCGGTCATTCCTGACTACCACTATCGTCTAGTCACCCTGTGGGCCTTGCTTAGAAAGTCTAGTTCTTTTTGGATAGGTCAATTGAAGGTGCACTAATGCACATGTCTCCAAAACTTGCAATCTTCGCCGCTTCAATTATCTCGCGTGTTGTTTGTGCCTGGCTCCTTCCTGTCGCAGTGCACTGCGAATACATGTGATCGCACCCACACTTCCTGCAGTGGAAAGCCACATGTCCCACACCTCCAGTTCGCACGTTATTTGCGTGCTCACGCAGCCTGTCATTGGCACACCGTCCCGTCTGCCCTATGTATTTCTTGCCACAGGACAGCAGTAACTCATAAATGATGTTGTTCTCACATTTAACAAAGCTTTCTTTGTGCTTTTTTTGGCACCTGGGTTTTTCAGAACCACTGTAGGAGGCCTTGCACAGATTATAAAGCTTGTTTGGTGCTGAAAGGACGACTCTTACGTTGGCGTTGTTTCCTATCTTTTTCAGCCTATGTGAGACATCGTGAAGGTACGGTATGACGGCGCATTTCCGCTTGACAGGCTCCGTTTCTGGTGAAGCCTGCTCCTCACCCTCGCGAGCATGTTTGACAGTCTTGAGAAGACCCTCCGCCACAGATGTGACGACATACTGAGGAAACCCCGCCTTTTTCAGGCAGTCAGCTTGCGCCTGGAAACTACACGAACACTTGTGAGGACATGAGCGGCGAAGCGCATTCATTAGGGTTAATTTTGCAATACCCCTTTTAACTAGCTTGGAGTGGCCCGAAGAAAACGGCAGAAGCGGCTTATTGGCCCTAGGCTCGTACGACCAGCAGACCTGGTCTCGCTCGAAGAACATTCGTAAGTCAAGAAAACGCAAGGCGTTGTTTTGCGGCATTTCATGCGTGACTGCGAGCGGTTGCAGGAAACGCGTGAACAGATCAAGTACGTTTGAAGAATCATTGCCAAATTCGCCTGGACTTGATTCTAGAAAGACAACGTAGTCGTCTACATATCTAAACACCTTCTTTACATTTGTGCCTGTTAGCTCTGTTTCTAGTTTCTAGTAACAGGCACAAATGTAAAGAAGGTGTTTAGATATGTAGACGACTACGTTGTCTTTCTAGAATCAAGTCCAGGCGAATTTGGCAATGATTCTTCAAACGTACTTGATCTGTTCACGCGTTTCCTGCAACCGCTCGCAGTCACGCATGAAATGCCGCAAAACAACGCCTTGCGTTTTCTTGACTTACGAATGTTCTTTGAGCGAGACCAGGTCTGCTGGTCGTACGAGCCTAGGGCCAATAAGCCGCTTCTGCCGTTTTCTTCGGGCCACTCCAAGCTAGTTAAAAGGGGTATTGCAAAATTAACCCTAATGAATGCGCTTCGCCGCTCATGTCCTCACAAGTGTTCGTGTAGTTTCCAGGCGCAAGCTGACTGCCTGAAAAAGGCGGGGTTTCCTCAGTATGTCGTCACATCTGTGGCGGAGGGTCTTCTCAAGACTGTCAAACATGCTCGCGAGGGTGAGGAGCAGGCTTCACCAGAAACGGAGCCTGTCAAGCAGAAATGCGCCGTCATACCGTACCTTCACGATGTCTCACATAGGCTGAAAAAGATAGGAAACAACGCCAACGTAAGAGTCGTCCTTTCAGCACCAAACAAGCTTTATAATCTGTGCAAGGCCTCCTACAGTGGTTCTGAAAAACCCAGGTGCCAAAAAAAGCACAAAGAAAGCTTTGTTAAATGTGAGAACAACATCGTTTATGAGTTACTGCTGTCCTGTGGCAAGAAATACATAGGGCAGACGGGACGGTGTGCCAATGACAGGCTGCGTGAGCACGCAAATAACGTGCGAACTGGAGGTGTGGGACATTTGGCTTTCCACTGCAGGAAGTGTGGGTGCGATCCCATGTATTCGCAGTGCACTGCGACAGGAAGGAGCCAGGCACAAACAACACGTGAGATAATTGAAGCGGCGAAGATTGCAAGTTTGGGAGACATGTGCATTAGTGCACCTTCAATTGACCTATCCAAAAAGAACTAGACTTTCTAAGCAAGGCCCACGGGGTGACTAGACGATAGTGGTAGTCAGGAATGACCGCTTGATCTCTTAAAGAAGAAAAAAATCCGATATCAGGTTGTTTGATTGCTTATCATGCATACTTATTTGTGGTTTTACATGAAGCCTTCCTGTACAATGCGCCTGCGTGCGTTGCTTTTTGTCGTCTATATATATATGTACCACTGCAGAAAATAAAGCATATGTTGGAAGTCAGCGCTGTGTCTGCGTCGTTTTTCGTCCCTGTTCTTTTGCGCGCTCAAAAAGTCAAACATGAATTACCACCTTGCCAATGCCTACGCTCTCTCAATATATATGTATATATATATGTGTGTGTGTGTGTGTGTGTGTGTGTGTGTGTGTGTGTGTGTGTGTGTGTGTGTGTGTGTGTGTGTGTGTGTGTGTCATTCCATGCCAAGTGTCCCAGACGTGGCGCTCGCACATCACAGATTTTGCTGATAAAATTTGTGCCTTTTTCCTGTGCCACATGGAGTATTGTGGCAAAACACTTTTGGTCGAAAAAAATTTTGACAATCATAGCACCCCCTCGAAATTCGCTTCTATTTATTAAACTGTACCTAATAGAAAAATGTGTATAAAATCTATTTTTGTGTGTTGAGCTACGAAACCGCGCTTGCGCTATCACAGAGGTTCTGTTTAGTTGTCCCATTCATTATTTCTGATTTTTTTTGTGTTTCACTACCAGCTACGTAGCTTCAAAAACTACAAAAATCTTCAATGTTCGTGAATTTTTCTTGAGCTATTTGCAACTCACCCTAACCAATATTAATCATAGCCCGATTTCCAGGAAAGTGTATTTTAGTACAGAAATGTTTAGGGGTAAAATAGACTTCAAATCTTTCCGAAAAAATTGTGATATTTGAGAAAATGTACGATTTGTCACATGTTTGACCGTATTTTTCATACTGATGCGGTCAAAGTAAAAATCCTCGTCATGTGGCGTTTGATAGAAGACTTCATCGTTAAGTAACGAAGAAAGTCTAATCAAATCATTTTTTTTTGTTTTAAGGAAGAAAATAATTTTTGAATTTGGCCCTCCGATCGCGCAGTGCATTTCATTTTGCTGCCACTTCGCCGCAAAGCACGTGGTCGCCCTTACAGCTGACACTCGTCACAGGCAGCGGCCAGATGCGAGATGTATGTCAGCGGCTCGTGAGTGGTCGAAAGTCTTGTCGCGCTGTCAGGGCGACGAGTAATGAATTTGCGTTACAATGAGCATTTGCTAGGCGGGCCCAATGGGAAATATGGACGCCCGAGAGCAGCATGTGGAGTCGTTGGCACAATGTCCTAGAGGGACGTCTGCACAACTAGCATACACATACTGAAAGAAATAATGCACACTGTACACACTTCTTTCTCAGGGTATACATGTTGTACAGACGGCCTCTAGCACAATGTGCCAACGACGCCATAGGCTGCTCTCGGGCGTCCATACTTCCCATTGGGCCCGCCAAGCAAGCTCACATTGTAACGCGAATTCATTACTCGTCGCCCTGACATCAACGTGACAAGACTTTCGACCACTCACGAGCCACTGACATACATCTCGCATCTGGCCGTTGCCTGTGACGAGTATCAGCTGCAAGGGCTACCACGTGCTTTGCGGCGAAGTGGCAACAAAATGAAATGCACTGCGCGTTCGGAGGGCCAAATTCAAAAATTATTTTCTTCCTTAAAAGAAAAAAATGATTTGATAAGACTTTTTTCATTACTTAACGATGAAGTCTTTTATCAAACGCCGCATGACGAGGATTTTTACTTTGACCGCATCAGTATGAAAAATATGGTCAAACATGCAACAAATCGTACATGGGTACGCATTTGGGCTGGTTGGTTCATGATTACGGGTGAGAAACAGCGCTAAAAAGACGGGACAAGAAAGGACACGAGACCACGGCGCTGACTAACAACCAAATGTGCTTTATTCCTTCAGTCAGCATAAATATACTTCACCACTAACGTGTGTAAGCTTCCCCTCGGTTTCCCTCCTTCCGAAGGAGATAGAATTCATGTCTCGTTGATCGCCTTACTGCCTCTGCGCAGGCTGAGTTTTCTGTATTTTCATTACGTTAGTGGTGAAGTATATTTATGCTGACTGAAGGAATAAAGCACATTTGGTTGTTAGTCAGCGCCGTGGTCTCGTGTCCTTTCTTGTCCCGTCTTTTTAGCGCTGTTTCTCACCCGTAAATCGTACATTTTCTCTAATTTCACAATTTTTTTTCGGAAAGATCTGAAGTCTATTTTACCCCTAAACATTTCTGTACTAAAATACACTTTCCTGGAAATCAGGCTATTATTAATATTGGTTAGGGTGAGTTCCAGATAGCTCAAGAAAAATTCACGAACTTTGAAGATTTTTGTAGTTTTTGAAGCTACGTAGCTGGTAGTGAAACACAAAAATTCGGAAATAATGAATGGGACAACTAAACAGAACCTCTGCGATAGCGCAAGCGCAGTTTAGAAGCTCAACAGACAAAAGTAGATTTTATACACATTTTTCTATTAGGTACAGTTTAATAAATAGAAGCGAAATTCGAGGGGGTGCCAGGACCGTCAAAAATTTTTTCGAGCAAGAATGTTTTGCCACAATACTCCATGTGGCACAGGAAAAAGGCACAAATTTTATCAGCAAAAGCTGCGATGTGCGAGCGCCACGTCTGGGACAGCTTGGCATGGAATGACCCTTAAATATAAGAGCTACAGAAAGATCACGAAGGTCCTGATACTGTAGGAAGGCATTTGACACACGACGTACGTTTTAGCACTATGCTAATGCTAAAACGTACGTCGTGTGTCAAGTACCTTATATATATATAAGGTATGATATATATAAAAATATATATTTAGCAGTGGTATGGAGAGTTCTGTACAGAACTGAAATACAGAAACACCATCCAGAAATACAGCGAGACACATTACTGTCAGAATGAGTGAGATATGAAAAGCAATAGTTTCCCTAACATCGTTCATTACTGTCAAATGCGGCAATATACTAGACCTGGCATAAACATTAGCATAGCCAGCAGTCAGTTTTTATGAATAGGAATCAATGGCCAGCCATCAAGCACTTCTTTGCGACATCCATTACATAATTTATGTGGCATACAGCGCAAAACATGCAACATGTGTAGTTCTCATGTAGTACAGGATTCTCATGTAGTCATCTGAGATACAGGACCCCAATAGGTGACACAGCTTGCGTGCATGAGCTTGGCAGTGTCGTGTTCCCAGACCATGTCAGGGTCAGGTGGCATTCTGGCGAAAAGGACAGCAGGTTGCACTGATTCGAGACCACTCACGGCCAGACCTTAAGCGTGGCTATTCCGAATTCTTGGACACGTCTTGACTACCTCGAGACACGAAGTTTCCAAGGAGGCTTCCTGGTCAAATGCAGCTGTAGAGCTTCAATGTGCAGTCTTGAAGCAACCTGAAATAGTCAAGTGCACAAAAATAAACACATGATGACAGACAGATCGATCACTTTTTAATCTGACAAGGGCAGCGCTCACACACCAGATTCCATGAAGTGTCATGGCAATGAACAAAACCAGGGATACTCATTAACTTTGCTGTACTTTGAGGGTCTGTTACTCCCTTAGCCAGCTGCAACTGTTTCCGCTGCATGACCTCCGTACAATTAGAAGGATGTTTTTTTAGAGAACGCATATTTCTTATCAAAATTGTATAATAGTCATGCTCAAGATGTTTTCGCGCACACACTCTATGTCAAGAAGGAAATAGTTTGCTGCAACTAAAATGGCAATGAAGAGATTAATTAACAAAAACTCTATAATTAACTTTTAATTCCTGACCTGGAGGTAGTTGTTTATATTAGAAAGTTGTATCGCGTGCCAATTTATGGCATACACATTTTTTTTAATCGCGAAAGTTACACGTAATTCGTGATATTCATCCTTGAATTTCAAGGACGAAATCGAAACTGATAGCGCCTGACGTGCAGGAAACGTCGCTTCTCTGTTACGTAAGCTCGGAGCTACACGTGAAAAGAAGGTGATGATAGTTTAATGAAGGTGGGCCGAAGCAGAATGTGATCAGGAAAATCTGCAAGCATTCAGAAATACACAAGTAAACAGCTTATTATTTGGGTGCGATGTGTGGTACTTATCTGTAAACATAGAAAGAAAAGGTTGATATTACTGCCGTTTCGGATGCGCGCATCTCGAAAGAAACAAATGAGCACCAAACGCCACATGCAAAGGTAAGGCGATCCGCTGACGCAAGTTAGATGACTTGCCAGTTTTCACGAAAAGGTACGACCACGACGCGCCTTCATTCAAATTTCGTCACTCCCTTGTCGCGGGCAGCTCCGGTCTGACGTAACAGAAAAACCGCGTTTTCTGTGTGCCGGACACGATCAGTTTTGATTTAGCCCTTAAAATTTCACAATAAATATCTCGAGTTACGTAAAACTTTCATGATTTCTGAAAAATGGGTATACCATAAAGCGGCACGCACTACAAATTTCTAATATAAACAACTGCCCTCAAGTCAATAAATAAAAATTAGTTAACGGGTTTTTGTTAATTAGTCCCGTCAACGCATTTTTTGTTGCGGCAGAATATTTCCGCCTCGAACTAGAGTACTACTGGAGCGTGACTGTCGTAGAGTTTTTTTATAAAAGATATGTACTGTCTGAAAAAAAATCACCCTGTATAGCATGGCAGCAGTATTTTAATAATAATAATAATTGTTGGGGTTTGACGTCCCAAAACCACGATAAGATTATGAGAGACGCCGTAGTGGAGGGCTTCGGAAGTTTCGACCACCTGGAGTTCTTTAACGTGCACCTAAATCTAAGCACACGGGTCTAAACCATTTTCGCCTCCATCGAAAATGCGGCCGCGGCGGCCAGGATTCGATCCCGCGACCTGCGGGTCAGCAGTAGAGCACCATAACCACTAGACTAGCAGTATTTTAACGAAGACCTGTAGGTCGCGGGATCGAGTCCCGGCCTCGGCGGCTGCATTTTCGTTGGAGGCGAAAATGTTTGAGGCCCGTGTACTTAGATTTAGCTGCACGTTAAAGAACCCCAGGTAGTCGAAATTTCCAGAGCCCTCTACTACGGCGTCTCTCAATCATATCGTGGTTTTGGGATGTTAAACGCCAAATGTTATTATTAGTTTAACGAAGAAAACGGCAAAATGTGTATACAGCTACACGAAATATGGCGAATGTACGACAAGACTAGGCTTGCCTTCACTGCCTTCTTTCTGTCGCATCATTGTGAGCGTGCCCTTCTAGTGCCTGGCTTCAGAACAGCTGCACGAAGGTGCAGCTATTCTAAAGGCCTAATGTGCCATTTTTTCTTCAGATCTATATCAACAGGCAAAGGTCTCGTTTTTCCGTTTGTCTGGAAGGACAACCCACCAGCCAGCGTTGACCAGTATAGAGGGTTGGGAGCAAACTCGGGCAAACTGTGCAGCACAAACATCACCTGAAACCTCAAACAATCGAGGTGATGAGAAGCGGTCAAACAAAAAGGAACAGTGCTGAAGTGACTTATATACATATTAAAAACAACAGCTGATTATGGCACGAAATTGGGACAATTAAGGTGCATTGTAAAAGAATGTCAAATGAGGTACCCTGCTGTAAAAAGTGCTAAATATTCATTGCAGACTATGGCGAATAGAATTCAAATAGGATACAGCGAGTGTTTCGAGGTATAATGACGAAGCAATAATTGCTAGAGATTTATGAGCGAAAAGCACAATGCGATTAAGCGGTGCTACATAGTGGGAGATCACGGATTAATTTCAACTACCTGGAGTTCTTCAACGTGCACAAATCAGAGGGCATGGGAGTTTCTGTATCTCGCCCCCTTCTAAATGCAGCTGCCGGGGTCAGGAATAGAACCCGCGTCCTTGGGCTTCGCAGCGTAACGCTTCCAAGTCCATTTTAAGGGATTTTTGTCCACTGCCCACAACATCACTGTAGACTGTATCTTTGTGTTGAAAATAATAACGAACTGAACCACGGCTGGTATAACAAAGGCATCCAATATCCACGAAACACAGCGTTTGAGCAGTATGTTTACTGCCATTATTACTAGCCGGTGTTGTGTTTACTATTAGGTACTAGCACCACACCACATTAGACAAAGCAAGTATCACAGGAGGATGAGGTTATGCTCGTATGCAGTTTGTGGAAAAAAAAAAAAACTACAACTTTGAAGTGAACTCACATTTACCTTTGTTGCATGATATTTTTTAGCATCATAAGATCAAGTCACCACTGTTTCAATTAAATGAAACTGTGCTACAAAAGCTATTGCATCAAAGTTTTATAGCAGTTACGCACGCACGCACGCACGCACGCACGCACACACACACACACACACACACACACACACACACACACACAAACAAACAAGCAAACACGGCGAGAAGTTCGAATATGCAGCGAATAAATACGTATTAAACGTGTTTCAACGTCTGGGTAGCAAAGGAAAGAAACACTAAATTCTAGAGTTTCACGAGCCAAAATCATGATCTGGATATCAGGCATGTTCGGGCCGGGTGCATTAGATTGATTTTGATCAGCTGATCTTACTTACCCTTCAAATATATATCGGTGCAACGTTGCTCTACGTGTCACCACACTCGACTTGCAACCGAGATTTCAACTCGCAATTTCATGTTTTTCTGGCATGTATGGAATAAGGAAACACGATATTGGCGCGCACCACTCCGTTTTACCCGCTACTGGATAGTCCAGTGCGGTTTTCGTCGTTGCCAAGCCATTGAAACACGATAGCAAAATCCGTGCAACTGGAACATCAGAAAGACAAGTGGCAAAGCTACGTGTGAAGCGAATAAAAGAGTTGTAGGCAGAAGCCGGCAGAACTCACCTGAAATCTATAACGACCGTAGGAGCGTCGTCCACAGGCTCCGTCTGTCGGTGCCACTGGGATCCGTCATGCGCTGCCATCTTGCTCAGGCAAGTTCACGACGAAACGAAGCTTACTGCAGGGACTTCTCCGTCCGGAGGCTGCTTTTCCCAAACACTGAGTGACACTGCTTCAGCCAGTCACGGCAAGCGTGAGCCGACGACACGATACTACGCCACGAATGCATAGCACGAAGAAAGTCACGCAAAACAATCACTTGCAATCACGCTTGACGACACAGATTATTCTGGCGGACTAAAGAACGACCACAACGAGACGGATCACGAACAATGCCGTCTCACGACGCCAGGCCAAAATGGCTGTCTCATGGCTGTCTCGTATTGATGGCTTCGGCTTTGGATTAAAGTAGCCTCCACGAACGCCTAAATGGTTTCGGTTTTGTTTTGGTGCAACACACATCCATGCATAGTTAAAACTCTATTGAATAATATCAGGGTGGAGGAGGCGAAGCGTGCCCTGTGTGTGTCTGTAAGGGCTGTACGGTGGGAGGGGGCGCAAATGAACGTGCATCCCCTGCTCTAGGGGCTAGGGAGAGTGCGGTGAGGCCGTGTGTGCGTGCCTAGCTGTGCTCAACGTTTGCTGAGCGATTTGGTGGCCCGCGCGGATTATCGTGAAGATATAGTTTAGCTGTGGCGGGCAGAAATGATGACCACGCGAGCTATAATTCTGGTAGTATTGTCGCTCTTTAGGAGACGCGGTAAAGCGTCGCCTTGATAACCGGTCTGCGCGGTTATCATGCCAGCTTTGCGGCACATGTTTTTACGGCCGTCGAGTTAGATGTGTTCCCGATCGCCAGTGCGTTCAACACCATGCACGTCCATTTCACTAATAAATGTATGTTTTCTGCCATACATGCTGTCGTAGGAATCTACAAACCTCGCTTGCAAACGTGCGAAGATTCGCAAATTTGTCAGCGCTGCCATTGTTAAACGTTGTCATAACTCTGAATGTTTCGCTTGGGGGCAAGATTTTTTAAGAACCCTGTTTACTTGTAGACGTTTTCGAAGCGCCGTTTCAGCAATATCGTAACTGAAGCCATAACACAATACGTGCGTAATTCCACATTTTACGAATCCATGTTATATATTCTCAACCAAAATTTTTCGGTATACCACAAGCCAAAGCAGCGAACTGTATCTTGGTCGCAGCCAGTGAAGCTTTCTTTTTAAAAAAAACCCACCCTGTATATGCAGAACCATCACTGACTCCCTTGGAGCAAGGGAGTCATCTATTTCATTCAGGAGCGTCGACCAGAGCATTGTGACTCCCCTTAGAAAAAAAGGTGGTCATCGGCTGCCACAAAGAGAGTCAAGCAGACGTGACTCCCTTTTGACTCTCTTTTTTTTAAGAGTGTAGTTTCTTAAGGTGCGCTGAAAATGCGACTGCGCTGAAACTTGTCTTCCTCCGTGCCCTCTGCACAAGCTCATGTTGCGTTTCGGTTTCGGTTCAGTATTGCATTGTACGAATGACAGGGGGCGCCGCTCTGGCATTCCTGTTTTACCCAGGCGACGTGTAAGTAAGAGAGTTTGTGGAGCGTACTCGTTGAGTGCGGACGTTTTCTTCTCCTTCGGCGCATCGCGCCAAACAGCGTGTACGGGCTGGCCGGCGTCCCCACCGGTCGCGTTGGTCACCGCCGGTCTTCGCCTGCCGCTGCGCCGGCACTACCAGGCCTCAACACAGCACTCATGTTTTCCAACGTATTGCCAGATGGCGTCCATATCTCACGCAGCGCCTCTTCTATTGTCTTTAGACGACATTTGCAGCGAAGCACGCAGATACGCGGCCAATTTTTTCCTTCTTTTTTTCGAATACTTTACGATTATAAGGTATATCTTAGACATAATAAGTATCTCCGGTGCTAACATTACGCATAACTCCTTATCAATAATATTTTGCGGGGACGCGCATACCTAAGGCATGCAGCGCACACGACAAGCTTCACTGACCTTTGCATGCACTAATCTAAAGTGCACAGCTAAAACTAACGTAAAGCTCCATGCTTCTTCCTATGCTTCTCACTTGAAAGCTTAGCAGTATTTTACGTCAGAAAAGATAAAACAACACAAACTTGTAGCGCCTTCTTATCGTCTCGTTGTCTTGTCTTTTTTCTTCAAGACTTACCATGTTTCTGTACCAAATTGTATAGACTATGCTGCGATCTAATCGGCTATAATGGGCACATTTATTCTTCTTGGTCCTGTAGCTTGTAATAATCCGCTTTAATTTGTGGCTGCGCTGTCGTTGATAATAGCGTTTTTTCTTTCGCCTGACTTTTCTATTGGTCTTTGTGAATTCTTACCAGATAAAAGGTGCGTAAGCGGGACATAATGTGCTGGATGACAAGGGGATTAAGAGTACACAGTAGTCCCATACTTAATCTCGGCTCTGCTGCATCGCTGTGTACAAGGAGGAGCGGGCACTCATTGACGTGGTGCTCGTCGTCTCTGACGGGCGGTTTTTCGCACAGAGTTAATGGCAAAATTCAGAGCCTAATACGTTGGATGGTGTTGTTAATCAGCCTGATAATAAGCGCTAATGTAGCCAGCATAATTCACACGAATGAAGAGTGAGCGCTCGAAAGCACATCACACGGGCTTAGGGAATCACCTGCACGAAGTTACTTTTTTGAGGCGAAAGCCTTAGATGCCTCATCAAATGAGAAAATTTACCGTCGGCGTCGGCGTGCCGTGGCGCCGGGCACAGCACGAGTGACGCAAAAAATCATCACGTGATGACGCGACCATATGACGCCATCATGACGTCACATATCTCAAAAAATGTGACGTCATCGTGACGTCACAAATTCTGGCGTGACGTCACGTCACATGATGCCGTCATTAAAAGACATCGTAGCTTGGTCAAAGGTGGGCCGATCACGGAGGTAGTGCAAAACCAGGTAAGTGCCTCCGATCCTGCAGTCGTTCCCTGAGCGCCATTTAGCCGTCCTAGACAAAATAACTTTGAAAAAGACGAAGATTGAAGCGAAGGGTGTAAATCAAGTTCAAAGTAAACGCGTGGCACCTTTTATAAGCATCCCGTACCTTCACGGGTTATCCTATCGGTTAAAGAAGGTGGGCACTATAGGTTCATATGCGGTGTGTTTTTTTCAGCTGAGGACAAGCTTTCCCCGATTGCGCGGCTGTGGATAAGAAGCTTTTGGGGCAGAGCAAGCGGCATCATGGGTGTGATATGAAGCACCGCGAGAAATTGGTTGAATGCGGCCGGGGAATGGTGTATCATATACCGTTAGCGTGTGGGAAGAGCTCCGCCGGGCAGACGTACCGGCGTTCAGGTAACAGATTATTAGGTCATAAGGATTCACTGAGGGGACCACCTTGTTCGAACCTGACGTTACATTGTAGGGAGTGTGGCTGCGCGATCTTGCTGTCAGATGCTAGGGTGCTTTCAAGATTAAAAGAGAACGTTGCGCGAGAAAATGAAGAAGCGTTTTTCATTAACACATCTGGCGAGACATGCGTAGCGAGGCCCTCTATTATGTTGCATGCCACCGAAGTAGATCTCTTGAGCGCCCGCCACTAAATCCAATCTTGTTTGTTCCTGTTTAGATTTTGACCACGTGAATCTTTGCACGAGTATATATGTGCGTGTTTGTCAATAAAACTCTGTTGATATTTTGCCCTGTGTTCGTGTGGTCATTTCTTTGTCCCCGATTTTTGCGCTAAATTCTACCAATATCCTGGAGGCAGAGCAAAACCACGCTACGTGCACAAAGCTTTTGGAGGGTGGCGGGGCAGGGTCAATACATCGACTGAGAAGAAAAAGAAGATGGCTTTCGCCTTCGAGTCGTCTTAGGTGAATGCACTGGGGACCCTGCGAGTTCTTTTTCTTGGCGCTTTTATGAGTGTATTTTTTACTATATTTGGTTTCCTCTTTGTGGTTTATTAATAATTAACCAACGAAAAGCAGGTTAACATCGCGACAGTAGACGTTTGAATTGTGTGCTCGATAGATTAACGCTACTCAAAAAGGAACTAGCTGCAGCGCCCGGCGTACCTCGGCGATAGAGGTATGTGGCCGTGAGATGCGCTTGCTTTTCTTTGTCCCTTCCGACTATCCTAATTTAGCTGGATTGCTCGCTTGCGGCGTACGTGGGATCGTGTTTCGAACGCACACAAGAACTGGTCATAAAAGAACGCGGTCTGAAAAAAAAAATAGGTGACGGAAAAAATACATGAATTTCGTTATCGCTTTCTGCGTGGTTAAGGATGGCGATATATACGAAGTAGAGGTCACACCAGCAAACACTGAGGTCCTCACAATGTGGGAATAAAAATCAAAAACCAGGAAGTAGGGAAAACATAATTGGCTGAAGTGAGACGCATAATTAAACGGGAAGGCAGTATAAAACAAAATGACCGAAGGTATGACGTGCTACAGCTTCGTGCATCGTAGGACGCTGAACATTGCCGGGACCAAGCTGGTCGAGCGTGTTTCCGCATAGATAAGCGTTTCTTCATGCATAAATATGAGGCGTAAAACACGTCATATTAACGTGCTTTATGAACGCTTATATAATGTCCTTCGAAGTTTAGGGTAAAGTAATATTAGTGCTTAAATACTGCAGGGAAGAGGAAACTAAAAGAATACATTGCATATTTCGACTGGGCTACGTGCTAGGCTGGCTAGCACACAATTCTTTTGAAAAGTATTAGAGATAGATGGAGGCATCCAAGCTTCTTCCATCTGTCCCGCCCCCTTTTTTTTCTTCTGAATTATTCTTTCGTTCACGTATTTTTGTATTTTTCCTGTGACATTATATCTATATATGAAATGACCGTGCTGTATGCTGCAGCCGAAAACACAGTAATTGTTGAAATCATGAAGCGAATATCTAAATAGAAAACACTGCATTTGAAATCATATTAGCCTTTATAGATGTGATAATGAAGCATTCAATACTATAATTTAAGTATTAAACAGTACGTAAGCTTCTGAAGCACGATTGAATTTACATAATTCGTTTAAACGGAGGTGTACTTATACTTTTATCATAGTAATTCGTTGCAGCAATATCGAAACTGCGGGATTCCAAAGCCAATAGGAAGGCGAAAGCCCCTCACGATGTGTTCATCTGAGCCACGCCGTCTGCTCAGCGTCTCCGCATCGTCCTATCGATATGGGTCCCCCTATTGCTTTGGTGAAACCAATGTTTTGGCACTGTAACAATAAGCTGTTTTTACAAGAACGCGACGGGGATCCTTTAGTTTATCTACCGTAAAATACCGAGCAAGCACCCCTCCCGCCCTAAGGTGAAGGATAATCCGACCAGATTTGGAGGGGGGGGGGGGCGCTTGCTCGGTCCCGGACCGAAAATCAAGATGACAGTGGGAGAGCCGCTCAAAATAAAGAATGCCCATCCATGTTGCTAATGAAATGCTTCATTTATTTACTGTTTTTATTACCCCTGGTCACTGTCAAACTCGGTAAACGACTCCTCAGAGTCGGACGCAAATGTTGTCTGGCACTCAACCTGCAGAGACCTGCAGTCTTCTGGTGGTACATCGCCGACACCGGAGAGCCTGGCGGGCAGCGCAGCATCATCCGAACCATCTAGTGCATTAGATGTGCCACATCTGCTGAATACACATTCAGTGTATTTATTCTTCTGGTTCTTTTTACAGCAGCGATGCTCGCCTTGAAAAGAAAGTGGCCGCAGGGGAGGATGGGGAGGGGGACACTTGCTCGGCGCTTATTTCAGATTTCCTGAACGAGGGAGGGGGGCTATTGCTCGGGTGGGGCGCTTCTCAGCATTTTTCGGTAATCTGCTTCTCAGCAGGGCTGGGCAGTATCGCGATACAAGAGTATCGCGATAGTATTTCAGAGATAATTTTGAGTACCTGTATTTCTGTATCGAGATACATTTGAAAAATGTATTTGTATCTCAGTAGTGAAATACATTTACGATGTATCGCCTGTATCGCGATACTATGCAGGACACGGGTATTTCGTTACATTGTTTTTTGCGTCGGAAATGAGTTGAGGCGCGTTTCCAATGGGGGAATGGCGTTTTTTTTTTCTTTTTTGTGCCAAGACAAGCAAAGGCGCGCCGCCGGTCGCCGACAGATAGGGCGGGGATGGTTTCCCCTCAAGCACAGAATGGTCCATGTGGTAAAGCGCGCGACAACGCAGACGGCAGAATCGTGGAGGCAGTGTTGTCGGCCTCTGCCGACGAAAGTCGCTGTCTCTCAAGGTCAGTGCAGCACGCCTAATTTCTTTCGAGTGGCAAGCCATTACTTCGCGACCCCCCGCGCGGATACCGCCTTGGAACAGGCTTTGCAATGCTTCGCGGGCATTCAGTTCTCAAAGCGGCGACACTTCCAAAAGCAGTTCCCGTAGTCGCGGCGGAAGTGACTAGAAGATGGCTATCTCTGACGCGCTTTCAGCCACCTCTCTAATGTCAGGGTGCGTTCCTAATTGATGACATGCGTGAAACGGTCTTTTGTGGTAGCAGGCTCCCCCACCGCCGGAGCCGACTTCGCCTGTTGCGGCTTTCTAAAATGGGTGCTGGTAGCGTCGGTGGTGGTGACAGCTTCATTGAAGCCGACAGGGTCAGACGGCTGAGGATTCCGAAGATGGGGACCGACTTCGGATTCTGAACAGTCAGAACAACCAAGTGAGGGCGGAAATGATTCGGTATCTAGATGACCCAAGAAGAGATATCGCCACGCTGCAGGGCAATCCGGCTATGAAGGCAGTATTTATTCACTATAACACGAATTTGTGTTCGCCTTCAGCGGTAGACAGACTTTCTTTCTTTCGTGAGTCTTGTGCTGAGGCTGAACCGACGCTGTTAGAAGACAGCCCATTTGAGAAGCCTACACAGCAACCTTCTTAGCAAAGCAGATCTTCAAAATAAATGTGCGCTTTTTCTCAATTCACTGAGGTTCATTAGTGCACTAGAAGAGATTCATTAGTGATTCGAGTGATTTGCTTAAAGTGTGCTATTTCTAGTACAGCTTAGTTTGTTCGCCAAGTATGTCGATTTCGGTGTCCAAGCCTTGTTACTGTTGCTGTGAAATAATGTATTTTAATTGCAATTCATACTTGTAATTATGTCATAATTATTATTTATGTACTTTGTCCGCCCCCCTTCCCTGCAATGTCTTAATGGCGCTGAGGGTACAGTAATAAATAAATAAATGAACTGAGCGTTTCGATGCGCTGTAACTTTAATTACAACATCATGCTGCACTAATACGTGTCTTTGCGTAGTATGAGCATCCATGAAATAAAAAAAGTATTCCAGTATCTGTATCGCTGTAACTGTATCCCGGAATACTTTTTTCGTCTTATTGCAAAAGTATCTCCGAAATATCCCGTTGCGTTAAGAGCAAATGTATCTCAGTATCTGTATTTTAGGCTTCCAGTTCATGTATTTCGATATCTGTATTCCGGAATACTTTTCTGAATATCTCTGCCCAGCCCTGCTTCTCAGCAGTGCCTTGCTGCCTCTTCATCCTACAGTAAGGGGCGAACGCCCCACAAAGTACGTTTAACCCTGTCGCATCGTTTGCGCAGCATATAGTGTATGGTTGCTAACAACCTCAACAACTGTACGAGAGAGGAGTAGCGCGTGAAAAATTGTGGCGCGGCGGCATGTAGGGAAGGGTGTTCCAGCTCCACTAACGTGAAACTTCGGGAGGGGCCAAGCATGCAGTGTGCGCCGGTGTTTCCCACACCAAAATCTTTACTTCTCACTGATTTTCACTTTGCAGATATGTTTCAAGAATTGGTGTTTCAAATAGATGACTTTACCGAAGATATGCACGTTTGTGTCTGTTTTTAGAGAAGAAACTTGAGCGCCTTGGTGAATTTCGTCGGGGATTGTGACACCGCTGCTATAGCACACTTAACGTTTTCACACCCTTAAAGGTGTTAAAAAGGTGTTTTTGAAATGTACACCTTTCGATACAGCTTCTAAGCACTCATTTAACCGAAATGCGCCCACTTTGTCAGGTGTAGGGCTGAACTTCCTGCCATAACGGTGTGAAATCAAGAAAAGGGTGTTCGACAAATTGATGCATAAAGTTGCACGACACACTTGCTTGCGCTTGTGTATTGAAAAATATATCCGTGTAATCATTTTTCATGTACAAGCATTATTCTAATTAGCGACCTCACTGTAGTTGATTAAACATGATGGCACACAACAATAATTGTTTGAGCTATTAATTAGCCAGCTCATATAAACATTACGGTAGTTAACTCTTCAACAAAGGAATTAATACCGCACATCCCAACAAGAGAAACCTGCAGAAAATCTTTACTGGCTCCGGATATGTGCTAAACTGACCATAAAATATTCTTCATGTTAATTAATTTTTAAGAAGCATTTGAAAAAGGCAAGCGAAAACTTTGGCGGAAAGAAATATCACGCTTTAAGGGGGCACGCATGAGTGACATTAATGCTAGCACATCGCTATCAGACGAGAAAGAGGAGAGAGTTCCCAGGAAGCCGCGATCTCATAATATGCACTGTCGGCTCGCATGCTGCCCCACCGTGCATGCTCGTGAAACTCACGGCATGACAATAAGTGTAGTACACACGCTGTACTCCTACTAATGCTGCAATGAATCTGTAAACAACTCGCAAGGTCCCTAATGCTATCAACTAAGACGACTCGAAGGCGAGAGCCATGTTCTCCTTCTTTTGCGATAGCAATTATATGGACACTCTTGGCTGGTTTTTGCCGTCGGCGTCGCCATCGCCGTCATATCTCGTATATGTATATGTGTATATATATAAAAGCCACAAAGAAAAATAATTCAGAAATGCTTTCCGACGAGCGCAATCGAACGTGCGACCTATCACTCCGCAGCGCTCGGCGTTAGACGTCTAGGCCGCGAAGAATACCGTCTTTCAGCATGCTAACGGCGAACTATTTATATGCACCATTTATTTCAGCGTGCTTTCTTGCTCACCAGCGAGATGGCGCGAAGTGCGCGAGGGGCGCGCTTTAAAGGTAATCGCTCCGCTCGTGGCGTTGCGCGCGCGCGCGCCTCCCTGCACTTCGCCCTACAGCGCGTGGTCACCTGCGTGCGCGCTTATCTCGTGGAGGGAGGAGGGGAGGTTGTATGTTTTCTGCTTTCACCGCGATGTCCGCGCTGAAGTTACAGAGCGTAGGTAGGAAGGTCCCTTCGCTCGCTGCGGCGGCCGCGCTTGCGAAACAAGCACGCTGTTCATACAGAAATAAGTAACAACTGCGACACTTGATAGCTCGCGCTCGTCCTGTGTGTGTTCTTTTCGTGCGTCCTTTGCGCTTGAGAGACGAAAAATTCTGGCTACGCTACTGCTCTAGGCAATATTAACACAGTGTTGGTTCCCTTGTTACTTTTATTATTGTTAGCCCGAATGGAGGTTTGTGGCATTCATTGCGACGCAAAACGGTCCTCTGCAGTGCCCACTTTGTCGGCTGTGCACGACTGTCGGGCTGAGGGGCCTCAGGATCGACTTTTTGATCGGAGCACCTAGACGAAAAACACAGTTGCACATGTTCAAAACTATAATTTCGCTAAGTGTTCGACGCACTAAGAGCGCTAGAAAACAGAGACGGGCACTTAATGCAGTCTCTATCTTTTTATCGTTGCTAATACGTCATTTCAACTTTCCCGGCTTTCTGCTAATGCGCATTGATCATAGGACAAGCGACGCGCGAGGCTGCCGATAAAAAGTATTTTTCTATCGTATGCCAAGAAAAAAGTTTACTCGCTTCTAAAGCACTTCGTACTCTACGCCCTTTATTTGTGCGACGCATTTTCCGAACATTTGCGACGGACCGACGGCACTGTGCATGCACTTCTTATCTCACGCAGTAAACGTGATTAGCGGCATACAGGTCACCACGCCGGAGCGAACTACTTTGTATGAAGTATTCCTGAACGTTTTCTATTCGTCCGTAACCGCAAGAAAGCAAGCGGGGCTCGTTTTTCGTTGCCATTTTCCCGCATCGACGTTCACCGCACACAACTTCGAGCTGCGCGCCGGGATAGGAACAGGGACAAGCGCTAAGTGACCGCACTGGCGCAGCGCACTCGGAGAGCGTAAGGTCCCTGTATTTTAGATAGGGGGACTTTAAGAGAGCGGTGGCGCCATCAACTGAGCGCACGAGGCCTATTGAGCGTTGCGAGTGCTTGTTTCCTCAATCGTCAAACAACGTTGGTTATCTAGTGAGGCGATGGACGAAAGAGCTGGGAGGAGTGTAAAAATGAGTCAGAAAAGCTCGATTCACTTCGCGAATCTTGCCGGTGGCTGCGATTTTGTTCTTGTCGTCGTCGTCCAACTGAGGCGACGTTTTCCGTGAGGCTTGGATAAACCGCAGCACTAGACGTGCTCAAACATTTTCGCTTCGATCCTTTGCAAAGAAGCAGGTTGAGAAGTGACGAAGGAAGAAGTGAGATCACATCATTGGTGCTTTGTAACAGCGTTTATGTGTAACATGCAAATGACGTGATGTACGCTTTACTGACTCGTATTTAGATTGGGTAACGCAGCGTTCTCAAGGCATACCAATCCCCCGTACGTACGTCGGAACGCCGAAGCAGTTATCTGTCCATTACGCAATACGATCCCGGCAGGAGAGAGCTTTAGTTTGTCTGTAGACAAACTAAAGATGTCTCCTGGCTCTCTCCTGGCCTATGTCTCGCTCCACCAATCAGACTTTCTGCAGCGCTTATTGCAGCAGTTTTACCAGTCGCCTGCTATCACACTGGAAGCAGTCCGCGGCGGAAAAACACTGTTGGCGCATGTGGAAGCTCCACTAGTCCGACAACGAGCCGCCACACGCTAACACGAAGCGAAACACAAAGGACGTAACTGCGTGTAGGGTTACTCCCCGATGCTAGTGCTGCCAGTTTTTTTCACTGGTATCGAGACGCTTTAACCATGACCTCCGATAGTCCACGCCGGGAGGTTTCTCGGAGGCCACGCTTTAACTGCGGTCGTCGTCGAATCGTTCTCTATCGGCGCTAGTAAGATTCATGTCGCAATACTTCTCTTCATCGCTCACAGACAGCGGCACCACGCCGCCTCGCCAACAGAGAGCACCATGCGAAAGTAGAGAGTTTTACTGCTGGGTACCCAGGCGGCTTGCGTACCCAGGACGTTGGGGCGGCGGTACTGCGCATGCGCGAAGCCCCAAGAACATGCATCCCCGGGTCGCCGGGGCCGTGCTTGCGCGCGGCCATAACGCTGCCACCACTGACCTCCTGGTGGAGATCAGCTGTCCCTAGCAGGACACGTCTGCCTCGAATCTATTAAATGGCCGTCGGGCGCTCTATAGTTCGTCAGCTCCGAGCCAATGCTCTTACTTGCTTCAGATTAATGTCAAGCTTCCACAGGAAAGCATTCGTGTCGATTCGCCACATTTTCGAGAGCCATACTCAAATAATCGATGCTGTAGGCTTAGCGAGAGGATGGGCGCTGCCGGAATCTCGGATGACATAGATTACGTGTTTGTTAGTTTTCTTTTTTTCGCCCATTGCTGGCGCGACTCCACGTGGCGGCAGCTATGGCACATGCTACGCCTTTGCGATAGCGGAATACCGGACAGACTTTAAGACGCTAATGAACCCGCACAGTTCATGAAAATGAACGGTACACGGGAAAAGACGACGCCGATCACCCGCCACAAGTTCTCCACGTGTATGTCGTTGTCGGGTGACGGATGCAGTCGCAACTTCGACACGTGCAAAAAAAAACCTTGTTTTTCTCGGGTTTATAAGTTTGCCATAATAATTAAGAATATTTTATTGGAAGCATGTTCATTTCATGCCACCATCTATGATTAGTTTAACATTTGAAACTGCAAAAGAAAAAGCAATCCATACGTGACAGGACGTTATGGCACTGCGAGCGCGTGTGACCTTCGTGCGGCTTGCGTTTGGGTACGCGCCGCTATAAGGCATTCCGCTTGGGGAACTCTTGGGTACGCAACGCCGCGCGCCCCCAAGCCCGCGGGAACTCAGCAATAAAACTCTCTAGTATGTGTGAAGGATATAGACGATTTTCCGCAGCTGGTTTGTTAAAGCAAAACTAGATGGCGCCACAGCACCGTGGCCATCCCCCTACCGTGACCGTACGAAAGGCCATGCCCCTGCCCTGGCCTTTGGCAGTGCTGCTCAATATCTCCGTCCGCGTCGCGTCGTCTGCTCGGCGTTCCCATAGCGTCTGCGCGCGCGCGAGTAAAAGCTAGCAGATGGCAGCGGCGTAAAAGTAAACATGGCGCACCTGTGGATGCAGTTTCCTTCCGCCTCGAATTTATCACGTCGTTGCCCTGCGCTGTGTGGCCCGTAAGTTCAAAACCTACGCATTTATTTGCTTTATATTCGCGTCCTGAAGCTTCGAGAGCAATGTACTCGTCAGTATTTTGCACTGTTTCCAAGATTCATTCGCATATTGTTGGAGACAAGGCTTAGAAGGCATGGCTAAATAAACACAGCTGATCGCAATAATAAAGACACAGCATACCTGGCGCTTTTTCCTCAGCCTGAGCTGACACCAAGCGATGGCCGATTTCACCATTTATTTATTGCTGTGAGGACAGTGGGCGAGTAGCAAACGCGAGTTCGGATCGAAGCGGGCGGTCGCGTCTGAATGGGTGCTGCCATGTTGGCTTGTAACCCCTGCTACTGGCGGTTGCTAATAAAACAATTAAAGGCATACTCCATAAATGCAGAGTATATCAAATATAACGCTTATCGTTATGGCGCCGTACGTACCAAACAAACGCAAATGTCTTGACGTTATCCAATTTGAGGCGATTACATGTAGAATTATGTTTTGCTGCCTAGGCATGTGACTTGCTTACACCCTGCTGCAACCAGCTTGTGTGGTACCGCCACAGCCGCTTCGCTGGCCCAATGCGTTGGCTGAGGCATTGGCTGGGGGAAGGCCAGTTACGATCACGTGATCAAACATGGCAGCGCCCGTGCGCCGCTGCGGAAAACCGTCTATAAGGCGCGTTCGTGGAGTGTCGGGCATCTGCCTGGGTGGCTTTGTCTGTAGCGCACCGGGCGGTTATCGTCGCGGGCCGTGAGGTCGTAGTTTCGATTCCCGGCGGTGGAACTTTTAGGGCCGAAGCACCTTAGGGTGTCGGCGTGCATCGTCGTATGCTGTCGTGACGGTCCATTTGCTTGTGCGCAAGAGAGGGTGCCACCACCTCAGCGCTCGCCGTGCGGCGAACGAGAGCAAATGGCGCGCGTCGACTATGGAAACGCTCTTTCTGCGATGAACGCTAACTACCAGCTCGCAAAGAACGAGTACGCGCCTTCGCCCGCGAGAGACAACGCCGACGCAGGCAGCGCCTGCTAGAGAGTTTCTTGACTGAAAAAATTGACTGCTCGTGCTGCACAATCGTTCACCGACCATCCCGCATGCATATATATAGGCACTGGTTCTTGACCTGCAATTTCTCTTGTGCGTAGTAGAACAATAAAGATTTGCAGCGTGCACGTTAACTAAAAGCGGACTGCGGGTCTCTGTGTCTAATCGTTCTTCTGTCTCTCATTGTCCATTAGCAGTGATTTTGCTGTGGGAAACACCGGCGCAGATTTCGTGCTTCGCCCCTCTACAGGTTTCACGTTAGTGGAGCTGAAACACCCTTCCATACATGCTTCGCCCCTCCCCAATTTTTTCGTATTGATTTTCTTTCTCATGCATTAGCGTCCATTTCATCAACGTCATATCCTAGACGGAAATACGCCACTGAAGTCTCGGTGGACCCCCGTATCAAACGCTTTCGCGTTAAAAGATCGAGAAAGAGAAAGAAATAGAATGAAACAGATACAGAATAGAGATAAGAGAAACAAAGTGAAAGAGAAGTAAGAAAGATATAAAATAATGAGGAACAAAGAAGGCCACCCACATGCGCTCTTGGCACGACTACCACAAAGTTGCGATGCTAGGGAACGGGAAAGGCAACGGCGGCTGCGAGAAGAGCACGAAGCGATGGAAGCCATACGCCAACGACGACGTGCCTGTAGATCTATGAGAGGTGCGAATGCTTGGTTCTGGAGTTTGGACATCCGTGTCGTGACTAACCTAGCTAAAGCGTAGGAACAACACGGAAGCAACCAGATTAGGCTTCAGATTCGTCCAGTTTCGCTGTTCGAAGCCTTGCGCGACATAGTGCAAGCTTCGACAATTTCTTTATGGCACTGGCGCAGCGGTTTCCCCGAAGAACAGCGTATGAACGCGGCTGCCTATAACGCTCGTGGGCTCAAGTCGTCGTCATCTTTTTCCGAAAGCATCACAACCATAGCCGCGCAGTTGCTGACGATTCGTTGTTATTATTTCTTGACGAGATATCAAACAAAACGAGAAAGTGGCTCGTGGAAAATTAGCACTCTGTGAATGCAGGCCCAGATATAGAACGACGTTTACAGGGCCATCCTCCTTTTAGAAACCATTATCCAGAAATTCTTTCCTCACGCATTACAGCTCAGTTTTGATAAGCAACTGACCCGGCACCTTGTAGCTAGCTACCCGTGATGGGTAGTTGTATGTGGTCTTGGAGACTAGTAGAAGAGGTGAAGCGTCCGGCCAGAAAAATAAAATCACTCCTGAAGTGCCGTTTATAAATATAAAAAAAAACGGCAGCATACGTTTCGCTGAATAATGATTGTCAGTGGAACCACGTGGCACTTAACAATAGTAAGTTCGAAATTCCTAGAAGAAGGCCTTAACTCACGGTGGTTTTCGTTGTGTATGTACCATACCGAATGGATTCAAGAGAAACGTTAATACCTGCTGTCTAGAGTGTATTCAACTTGTGAAAAAGGTATGACTCTGCATATTTTCTGTCTCTTGGGGACCGGAAGTTTGACTGAAGTATGTAAAGTTTGAGATCGCCCAAGTTGTGACCTGCGACATCAAAATGCTGTGCCACTGCTTTGGGTAACTTCTTCGCCGTGTCCGCGCGATGCCGGTTTAATCGAACCTTAACAGGCTGTCCCGTTTCGCCAAGGTACAGTTTTTGACTATATGAACATTCGATCATGTAGATAACGTTTGAACTAGTGCAGGTAAAACTACATTTTATATGATGGACGTAATCACTTCCGGTGCTTTTAACTATAACGTCATCATGAAGTTCTTTCAAGGTCTTACATTTTGGACGACAACAAGGTGTTATGTGGGCAGCAGAATGAGGGTTTACTTTTGCATGCACTAACGTTTCCTTCAGATTCCTATTGCGGTGACACACGACCTTTGGTACTTCGTGAAACGCTTTTCTAAGGCGCGCGTTGCTTCCCAGTATTGGGTAATACTTACGGAGCATATTATTTATGTGTGGTAGCGCATTTCAGTATTTGGTTATAAATGCTGGCGGCTGGTTGGGCTGTGCTACGGGGGCCCTTTGAGCTAGTTCTCCTGTTCCTTTTCTATTCCTGTTCTAGTCCTGTGAGCTAGTCCTGTTCTTTTTTTTTTCTATCTTTTTTTCGTTCGTTACCACCTTTTACGCTTTAGCACGTGTAGGGTGGCCAGGACACCCTCAAGCTGATTGTATCAGCTTTTTCTTCTGGTCTCCCACAACATTGTGTTGTAAATAAATAAATAAATAAAAAAAAATAAAAAAATAGTGATGATTTCCTATCTAGCTGACATGCTTCGTTGTAGACCTTGTTTACAGCATCTTGCGGGTAATTTCTTTTAACTAATGTTTCCTTTAGGTTGCTTAGGTGGTGAACGTAGTCACCGTCGTAGCTACAGATCCTTCTTATACGCCTCGCCTGTCCTACAAATATCTCCTGTTTACAGTGTTGTGGGTGATAACTAGTGTATTCTAGGTATTGCTGGCTGTCTGTTGGTTTTCTGTAAAGTGCCGTCTTTAATTTTCCTGTTTCAATAGATATCGTCGTGTCGAGGAAGTTAATTTCACTGGAAGAATGGTGCACGGTAAATTTAATACTAGAGTGAAACTTGTCACAGTAGTCAATCAGCGCGTTTAGTGCGCTTACGCCATGTTCCCATATAATAAACATGTCGTCTATGTAACGGAGATAGGTGGAAGGCTTTACTGGACATGATTTCAGCAGCTCTGGTTCTAACTGTTCCGTAAAAATGTTGGGGCATGTTTCACAATACGGGTTCCCATACTAGTGCTGAAAGTTTGCAGGTAGTAGGACGAATCAAATTCAAAGTAATTTAGCGTCTGGACTAATTTCAGGAACGAGAGGTAGACTTCAGCATTCTGTATTTGCTTGCTTTTTATGAGTGATTTTGAGACCGTTTCAATTCATTCAGTGATACTTATATTCGTATACAAGGAGCAGACGTCTAATGTTACCAGAATGGCCGGATCCGAGAGTGTTTGTGTTTCGTTAATAGAATCAATTATTCGAAGGAAATGAGGTGTATATCTTGAACAAAAGATGGTAGGTTAGATGGTATTTTAGATAAATGATTTAGAAATGTTGATAGCGACTCAGTAGGTGTATTGTTGCTAGACATTATAGGCCTGCCCGGGATTTGCGCGATAAGCAGTTCATCTATGGACACCTTATGAACCTTCAATAGAAGGTAGAAGCGACCTGCTTGCTTGTTTTTAGGCATCAGGAACCGGTGCTTGGAAGGCGTGATTAATTTCCTAGCTTGCAAATCCGTTATTGTATGTTTGTGTGCTATTACTGTATTCTTGAGTTGGGTCCGAGGCTAATTTTCGATAGTGCGTATTGTTGCTGAGTTGCCTGATATTTTTCTATAGGCCAGATTATCATACTACCATCCTTGTCTGCTGGATTTATAACAATGTCCTTTCCGTTTGAAAGTTGCTTGAAGACATCGTGCTCTTCATGAGTTAAGCTCTTCGGCTTTCGACTCCGTTTAGCTGTGCTCAGAATTTCCCTTGAGACTAGTTTTATGTATTGATCTAACTCTTGGCATTGTCCTGTATCTGGTGTTCAAGTGCTTGGCGGACGCAAAGAGTCATTGCTTACGTCTTCCGTATCTGCCTTATCAAAAAGGAATTCCGCAAACCTCTTGAAAACTCCGTTATATCTTTGTGGAACTCGTACTCGTTCACTGCATTGTTTGTTGGGCAAAATGTAAGGGCGTGCTTGAGCCGATCTATATCGACTTGACTCAAGCTTTGTGATAAGTTTACCACTTCGCTACGGTGTTCTAAGTGTTGGGCTGGGATTGCGGACTTTTCTGCCGTGTTCATCGAATTATTCAGGGCAGAGTTCGTAGCATGGATTTTTTTGCGCTTTTCCTTGATCAGGAATTTATCTTCTCTACGTTCTATAAATTTGGCAAGTTCTTCAGTTTCCTCTTCAGATAGTTTAACGCTATTAAGTTGGTTGACTATTAAAGCAAGCTGATTTCCGCAATGTTCTTTTAAAATAGCTATTAATTACAAAGACGCGCTCTCTAAAATACTGTTCCATTTCTCTAATAGGTTAGGTGGTAGGGTACCGAGAGCACATCTGGCCTTGATTTTAAGACATTTCGGAATTTTCTTTTCTTTAATGTAGCTAGAGTAGTTCTTCAAATGCATTCTGTAGCTTGTTTTGCGGCGAGATTACGGGATTGGAGAAAAGACCGAGATTTGCGGTTGCTTGTACTGTCTTTGATGTTTGTTAGTCATTTCTGTTGGAGTCGGGTAGAGACCTCCGGGGCACAACGTTTTGAGGGGGTGTTTTTTTACTACTCTTTGTGTTAGTGGTGAGGTCTGTATCTGTTTGTTTGCTAGCGTTCGTAGATCTGTCTGTCAGGGAAGTGCGTGAATTTGTTGCGTCTGCTTGTTGTGTGGGTTCCGTACTAGCGCACTAAACGCATTCATTGATCACTCTGACAAGTTTCACTCTAGTAACAAATTTACCATGCACCATTCTTCCAGTAAAATTAACTTCCTCGACACGACGATATCTATTGAAACAGGAAAATTAAAGACGGCACTTTACAGAAAACCAACAGACAGCCAGCAATACCTAGATTACACTAGTCATCACCCACAACACTGAAAACAAGAGATATTTCTAACATAGGCGAGGCGTATAAGAAGGATCTGTAGCGACGACGGTGACTACGTTCACCACCTAAGCAACCTAAAGGAAACATTAGTTAAAAGAAATTACCCGCAAGATGCTGTAAACAAGGTCTACAACGAAGCATGTCAACTAGATAGGAAATCATCACTAGCTCAAAGGGCCCCCGCAGCAGTGAGCACAGTCCAACCAGCCGCCAGCATTTATAACCAAATACTCAAATGCGCTGCCAAACATAAATAATATCCTCCGTAAGTATTACCCAATACTGGGAAGCAACGAGCGCCTTAGAAAAGCGTTTCACGAAGTACCAAAGGTCGTGTGTCACCGCAATAGGAATCTGAAGGAAACGTTAGTGCATGCAAAAGTAAACCGTCATTCTGCTGCCCACATAACACCCTGTTGTCGTCCAAGATGTAAGACTTGGAAAGAACTTCATGATGACGGTATAGTTAAAAGCACCGGAAGTGATTACGTCCATCATATAAAATGTAGTTTTACCTGCACTAGTTCAAACGTTATCTACATGATCGAATGTTCATATAGTCAAAAACTGTACCTTGGCGAAACGGGACAGCGTGTTAAGGTTCGATCAAACCGGCATCGCGCGGACACGGCGAATAAGTTACCCCAAAGCAGTGGCACAGCATTTTAATGTAGCAGGTTACAACTTCGACGATCTCAAACTTTACATACTTCAGTCAAACTTCCGGTCCCCATGAGACAGAAAATATACAGAGTCATACCTTTTTCACAAGTTGAATACACTCTAGACAGCAAGTATTAACGTTTCTAAGGGGGCTCTTGAGTCCATTCGGTATGGTACGTACACAACGAAAACCACCGTGAGTTAAGGCCTTCTTCTAGGAATTTCGAACCTACTATTATTAAGTGCCACATGCTTTCACTGACAATCATTATTCAGCGAAACATATAACCGCCCCCAACTCCTCCCCCCGATTGCTTTTCTTCTTTTTTTTTCTCTTTCTTTTCATTTTTCTTTTTTTTCTTCTTTTTTCCCCTTCCGTCTGACTCACCTAGTTCGTCACGGCGGCCTCTCTCTCCCTCCTCCCCCACCCCCTCTTTGGCAGTTGCCCTACCCTTCTTCCTTGTGGTGGAGAGGGCACGAAGCTTATACACACGAGAGCTAAGGAAATCAGTTCCAGCCTTGAAGAATACAAGTCCACTTGTCGAAACGTCGGCTCGAGCACCCACCCCCTCTTTGCGGATTTTTTCATCGTCTGTAAATATGTATCACGCAATCACTAAGCTATTTCGTGTATAAGTGCTTTTTTTTAACGACGTCTGATCCCACTGTCCAGTGCTGCTGAAGTTAACGCGCAAATAAAAGCCTGGATTCAAGAAAATTTAGAACAGCCCGTATGTGAAATGTGCGATTGGCCTAGCTTACTTGATATCATTACTGTTGTTGGGAAAGTATACACGGGACGTTTCAAGTATCGTTAGCCTAGCTATGCCCTGCCCTCCCCTACGCTCTACCCCTAAAAAAATTAAATATTGCCGCAGTGCACTGCTACAAGACCTAGATTGTCTTCAGTTCCGTTCTGCCACGGATACAATTTTCGTTAGCTAATTGTTCATCTGTTGTTCAGGAAAAACTTATGAATACCAAAGCAAACAACAGCTCGAGTAAAGCAGCTGCAAGACACCCTACCAATGTGCACGGCGCGTTACAGAACAAGCATGTGACAACAAATTTTCCTTTAAAACTGAGGGCGATGGGGCACCTGCCTGGAGATTGTTTAACTTACAAATGTGACCCTGTATTTCGCGAAAGATAATGCTGGGCAGACGGCAGACAAGAAAGTCCACCAAACAGGAACTCCATGGAGGCAGCAAAAGAGACCAAGATTGCGTTAGCGATGTCTCTGTCTGCCTATACGAATATGCAAATTTCGATTATTGGGTCATTTTCTTGTGGAGTGCTGAACCGGTGCATAAGCACATCATTCCATAGGTTCTTTCTCCTGTATCTCTGCTCACTTTGGGAACGCCGAATAATCAGTGGCGAGTGCAGCGCCGGCCGTGTTGGCTATCCTGTTCTTTATGTTTGTTATTTAAGTTCTTAAGAATGGGGATTCGTCAAGTATCAACCGACTCGCATAGAACAAGTCATATTGAGTGGACACATAGTTTTCCCGGTATGTATTACTGTGGCAAGAAACCTTTATGTGTTTGCATGTGAATGTCCGTCGGTATGCTCCTGTCTCAATCACTGCGTTTGATAAAAAACAAAGAGAGGAAAACTATCACGTCGGGAACTAGGACGAGTCTGTCCCAGGCATACGCTCCAACGTCTTCTTAAGTACATTTATTTGAAGAAATGCAATTCTTGTAACAGCACCCTCTGCAAAGCTGACCGCGTTTTCACGTTGGCTGTGCACGCAATACCAGGTCGAACGAATAACGTGAAGTAACTACACGCCAGAAAAATCCCGCCACTGCAAGCCATGATGGCTCGCGTAAGCGCTCGGCGGGATAGCTCTGACCACGCGAGAGGCTGCTAGAACATCATGCGTGCATTGAGGGTATACACGACGAAGTCAGCACTTCGCTGCGTGCTGTCGTGCATTGATAAACACAACGTGCGTTGGAGTTCTCGAAAGTATAACGTTAGTTTGGTTGGTTTGTGGTGTTTAACGTGCCAAGGCGACTCGGGCTATGAGAGATGCCGCAGTGGAGGGCTCCGGATGATTTCGATCACCTGGGGTTCACTTGCGCGCACTACAATTTTACAATGTTCGGGACTCTAGCATTTCGCTTCCATCGAAATGCGACCGCCGTCGCCGTAACTGAACCGGCGTCTTTCATGTCAGCACTCGAACACCGTAACCACTTAGTCACCACGGTGGCCTATAACATGTTAGGAGCCCTGCTTGACAAAGAGAAAGAGAGCTGTCCTAGAAGATTCGAAACATATGTAGGCTTAAGTCCTGAGAGGACCAATACAAAGCAACATTGACTAACCTTGACTGTAACATTCAGACTGATGCCCTTTTCCTCGATTTTGCTAAAGCTTTTGATACTGTTCCTCACAAACGCTTAATTTTAAAATTATCTCTGTTAAACGTAGATCCCAACGTACTTGCATGGATAACATCATTCCTGACTAATCGCTCTCAATTCGTGTTTGTTAGTAATCACTCCCCTAACCGACTACCTGTAACGTCAGGTGTCCCGCAAGGGTCTGTCTTAGGGCCTCTTCTTTTCTTAATTTATATTAACGATCTACCAATGCAAGTATCGTGTAACTTTCGCATGTTTGCAGATGACCGTGTAATTTACCGTTCAGTAACCTTCATGATCAAACATTATTTCACCATGACCTTAACAATACACAAATATCGTGTAATCGTTGGCTAATGAACCTTAATCCTAACAAATGTAAGCCCGTTTCCTTTTCTCGCCGCCGTAACCCTTTCATGTTTACCTATTCAATCGCTAATATTCCGCTGGAATCAGTTCAGTCATTCAAATACCTCGGCATCACATTGTCTCATGACCTTTCGTGGCGTCATCACACTACTAGAATCATTTCGGCTGCTAATAAATCACTAGGATTTCTTAGACGACACTTACGTCATACTCAGCCCCATGTCAAAATGCTAGCATATAAATAATTTGTCAGATCGAAGCTCGAATATGCATCTTCCACCTGGAGCCACCATCAAACATATATCATAAATTAACTCGAATCACTTCAAAATCGGGCTACCAGGTTCATTCATTCTGCATATTCATATGATATCAGTATCTCATCCTTGAAGGCGGAATCGGGTTTGCAAACGCCTGCCTTCCGTCGACAGGTTGCCGCCCTTTCTCTTTTTCATGTTTTATTTCACTTCACTGAATCATCCACCTTACATCACGCCCTCTTCACACATATCTCATCGCACTGGTCATTATCTACAAGTCGCACTACCACGTACCGGGACATCACATTCAAAGCCTCCTTTTTCATACAAGCAGCAAAAGACTGGAAATACTTTCCTCATGCCATTTCTGCCATCCCTAACTCATTTATGTTTTTTGAAACTATTAGAAACACTCGTGTATAGTTTTATTAAACACCACCCCTTATGTAATACCCCTCGATGGAGGTATTTAAGGAAATAAAGTGAAGTGAAGTGAAATAGTTACGAAGGCTGGATAAGAACAGGCACTGCGTGTGATTTATTTAAGCCATTTGAGAAGCGGTAACGCCAAAAAAGGCGAAGGCGTACATCTTGTCCGAGACGTTTGACGTCTGTTTCGTATCGTCTTCATTTATTTATTTATTTATTTATTTATTAACAATACGCCTACAGGGCCTCGTGCGAGGGTATTACATATTGGACTACACAAGAAAAAGAAAAAAAAAGCAAATCTGGTATGTTATTTTCAGTTGCGATGAATGAGGGTAGGTTATTCCATTCAATTATTCTGCGTGGTATAAATAATTTAGCGTGAAGAGATGGCCGGCAAGTTATGCGTGCTGCCTTATCATCGTGGTCACGGCGCGGGAAGACTGCAGGGGGTGATGAAAACAAGTCATCGTGAAGCGTGGATTGATGGTACCGTCACCGGCGTAATTTTATTGAGCAGCGGTCGCGCCATAAAAGGCGAAGGCAAAGATCTTGTCCGAGACGCAACTACCAGCTCATATCATGATATATGTATTATACACGCGACTCCTGCCAGTTGTATAGGTATTAGTTGTGAAGACGACTCAATCGGTCTTTTCATCTCAACCCTTCGAAACGGGTTTGAAGTCACCGCTGCTCACTTCCATCTGTACAATTTCTGAGTCATCGCAAATATAGCTTCTTCCGTCCTTACGCCCAAACCTCTGTGCACAACTAAACTTAATAGGTAGACAGGTATACGCTTCTGTGCGCACGATACGTATCAAGGACACACAAGCACACTACAATGCGAGATGGCCAGCCCTCCAAGTGCAAAGGAGAAACCGCATGCAACATTATTATAATAATAATATCTGGGGTTTAACGTCCCAAAAACATGCAACATTATTGCCGATGCTTCTCCTGTAAGGCCTCGCGGAAACCATGTTTGTCAGCTTGTACGCGACAAAAGAAATGCCTTGTTTTAACGTTGGATATTGTGTAGTACGAGCCACCCCGTTTAATGAATCAGCTTCATACAGCAAGGTGGTTGACTACGCTTGTTGGTATTCCGTGACTGCACAAACAGCACCGAAGCGACAGAAGAAAAAGGGACCAACGAGGACTGGCGCTGACTTCCAGCTAATATTCATTGCAAGGAACATAAAAAAACAAAAATAAATCAAGACATCGCACGCATGATCACACCAAAAGTATGTGCGTCAGGGACAAACAAGAAAAAGGAAAACATCAAGGAATCAAGCGCGCAGTTATGACAAGGTAACGCGTGTAGAAGAATTCAGGTAATCAGTTTCTTTGTCGCTCAAAGCTTCAATGATTATACGCGTTTTATCCTGCTTACGCCTTGATAGAATTTTTGCCGTTTCAAATGCTGGAGTTCACTGTCAACAGCCAGGCATAAACAGGATAATACCCGTATAATCATTGAAGCTGCAGCTATCGCAAAAGGTGACTGCATGCCCCAACAAGCCTTGTATTGCATTGACCGTCAAAGAAATTGAATACCTGGATTCTTCTACACGTGTTAGCTCGACATAAGTCCGCTTGATTTTTAACGGCAGAGCTGTTTGAGCGCTAGGTAAATCTCTGGGGATCCATATTTACGAAACGGCGCTACTAAGCAAGACAAAAACACGAAGGAGCACACGAAAACCAAGCGCCGAAACACATAGCGCGCGAAACTAGACCAATAGGTGACCCTCAAAGGAGCGAGGGATTGTGGGATGCGTCGTCTGCTGCCGGTTTCTGGTTCGAGGCAAGCAGACGGCGAGCCGCTACGCCGTGGGCCTCTGATTGTTCGGCATTCTCGCACGCGGCATTATCGCATTGCAAAACCATGGTCGGTTGTTCAGCCCTTGCCCCGCCACGGTGGTCTAGTGGTTATGGCGCTCGACTGCTGACCCGAAGGTCGCGGGATCAAATCCCGGCCGCGGCGGCTGCATTTTCGATGGAGGCGAAAATGTTTGAGGCCCGTGTACTTAGATATAGGTGCACGTTAAAGAACCCCAGGTGGTCGAAATTTCCGGAGCCCTCCACTACGGCGTCTCTCATAATCATATCGTGGTTTTGGGACGTTAAACACCAAATATTATATTATTATTGTTCAGCCCACGGCTGCTCCAACTCGAGCGTTAAAGGCAAGCGTAAATAGCAAGCTTACGCATCTATTTTCTGCAAATATAGCGAGAACTGAATCCTGCAAATACTACATTGAAACTCGCCTAGCAAAGACGTCGATCTTTCTTTTCCTAGCGTGACACTTTGTTGCGTTTTTCTTGCTGTAGACACCCGAGTTTCTTTCGTTCTTTTCTTTTTTGGCTTGGTTATTTTCCTCTGCGTATATATTTTCCTCTGCGTATATATATGTGTGCGCATTTCGAGTAAGTTTTAGTTAGAAGAATGCGCTGCCTCCTTGTCCTCTCGCTTGTCTTTTGACTAGTGTTTGAGCTCAATACCATTATTAATGACATGTTCCAACTCGCCCAATTAGCAACGTTGTTAATATCTTTAAAATGATGCTTCTCACGTGTAGCAAGGTATTATGGAATAAAAACTGGTCTCTGTATCGACTGATCTGCTTGCAAAACAGTTACAGTACCCGCGAGCAGCAGAAAAGCATTGCATATCGTTAATATCCAGCAAAAAGACCTTGGCCTGCGCGGCTTGTCATCATCGCAGTCACGTTTAACCGAAACACAAGATCATCTTCTAAAGCGCTGACATCGCTGAAACGTGAACAGAGAGGTAGACCTTTACGGAGCGGAAAAAATAATAACATCTGGCATTTTACGTCCCAAAACGACGATATGTATTTGAGAGACGCCGTAGTTGAGGGCTCCGGAAAGTTTGAGCCATCTGGTGTTCTTTAATGTGCACTGACATCGCACAGTACACGGGCATCTAGCATTTCGCCTACCTCGAAATGCGACCACCGCGGCCTTCGGGTCAGGAGCCGAGCACCATAACCACCGCTCCACCGCGGCGGACGGAGCGAAAAAAAAAAAAAAAAACGTGCGTGCCGCTGCTCACCCGCGTGGTGCGTCGAACCGGAAGCCGCCGCATCCCATAGTTCCTTGCTATTGCTTATTTTACGGGGCACTTATTGTCAGTCCTACTGAACATTATCTCTGGGGATCCGTCGTCCACACTTTCGGCCCAGCAGCGAGAGGGAACTATGACGAGAGGAGGAGCATGGGGTAAAGCTAAATGGGCGAGAGGGAAGCCTAGTATAGTCATAGTAAAAAACAGCGCGAAAACTACAAGGACGAGACCTTTTTCCTTTTTCCGTCCCGTCTCCTTCGCGCAGTTTAAACCTTTTACGTTACAATGAGACACTGTCTGGCTATTCCCCCCCAAAAAAAATTGTCATTGTTCAGCACAGTAATGCGCTGCTTATTGTGCACACTTCTTTTTAACGGCACGAGTTTTCGCAGACTTGTGACGTCGCGTAACGAGGTGGCGATTTTATGGCACGCCGAAAAATTTTGACGAGCAAAGAACCAATGTTGAACAATGCGCTGTATTAAAAACAGTTTATTATTTTTTGCGTAGTCATGCGTAAGTGGTAATTACGCGGAGGATCAATTAAGCGTCATTTGTTGCGTCGTGTTACTATCAGGTGCTGTGAGCATGACCCAGAAAATTTCGACCAATCATTAACAGCTAACGACGTATACGGAAGGAAACAATACGGGGCAGTTTAACCTTATAATCGCCCAAATTTTTTTCAAAGAAAATTTGACCTTACACAACTTACGTAGGCTATTTACTTGGAGAAGCCGGAGGGAAAGAGTAAAGAGCCACTTCACCGCTTTCCCGCTCACCTCCCTCCCCAGCTGGGAAAAGTAGGAGGGCAAGGAACGACACCTAGCACATAAATTATCAGTCATTTACAATCATATACTATACAAAACCAGCTCAATGTGGTTTCTATAAATATTAATCGACTGATCTTGGTCTTCTTCTTTAGAAAGACGTTATATTTGAGGGCTATAACAGTAAAGAAATTGGCAGTCGGCTTATTCTGAAGACTTCTGCGAAGTACCTCGCTTCGTATGCCACATCTTTTGTTTATGAAGTGGGAATTTAAGGTACTAGAGTCATAGCAGCTTCTTCGTATTCACCGTATTCACCGTATTTACAACGCCAAACTGAGACTGTGCAGTTTGCAGGTGCAATGCTCAGATGAAGAACAGGTTAAATGTGGCTGTACTTTTTAAACTTGGGGGTAAAATTTCCAAAATGTTATTAAATACTGCTGTGTTGTCGCGGTATAGGGCGCCCCAGCCTGCTCAATCTCTTTGTGCAGATTCTTGCTTGATTTCACACACCTCTATGAATACAAAAAATCACGTGAATTTGAGAGCAAATGTAGTTCTCTCTCTCTCTCTCTCTGTATATATACGGTATACATGTGTGTGTGTGTGTGTGTGTGTGTCCTCACTCTGTCCGCCATAGATATATTGCGGACAGAGTGAGGACGCCGCCCCCCAACTTGCGAACGAGTTGGTACGCCACTGCCCGTGCACTTAGATTTAGGTGCACGTTAAAGAACCCCAGGCGGTCGACATTTCCAGAGATCTCCACTAAGGCGTCTCATAATCAAATCGTGGTTTTGGGACGTTCAACCACAACAATTTTTGTGTTTGTATCCCTTTTCGCAGTCGCAAGGACCTTCAAACAACCCCGACATTGAGGAGATCAGAAATACTTGTTGCTTTCCTAAAGCTTAGGATGTCTGAAGACCATTCACGAGAATGACTCGGCGATGAATGCAGTGGCTATCAATTAGATGTGAAAGGCGGGAAAGGCACCACGTGAGACCGTCAAAGGCTCACCTTCGACACAGTAATGTAGTCCCCTGTGATAAACACACAGTACTCTCTTCAAACGCAGAACCGTTTGAATTCCTTCAGATAATGCATAGTCGGGCAGATGAAGGGATGTACACTCAAGTAAAACGTTTTGTGTCCTTGATGTCGTCCGAAGATTGCGCGCATCTGTTCTGCCTGTTAATACTTTCCCTTTCTAGTTCCCTGCGTTGTCGCTATCCAGAGAAACTATGCGAATTCTAATCATAAACTTCGTTGAAAATGCTGCACTTACGCTCCCTATAACTCCCTAGGCCACTCCCTAGGCCACTTTCATGCTCATTTGCATTGATGCCAGCCACAGTCACGCCTGGACTCTTGTCTGCCTACTCAAGTGCAATCATTCCTCGCTATCCGCGATCAGCTTTTGTAACAGTTGGTTAGGCACGCATGAGGCGCAGGTGCCCCCTCCTCCTCCCTTATTTGCTCAGTTACCCTTTCTTCTTTGTCACTTCCTTTCGCTCCTTCTCAATGTCGAGGATGTCAAGGGTTGCGAAACGAACGGGCGTTTTCTCGGCATCTTGACTGTAATTAATGACTGGTGTCGCAACACGTCTCCCTTTGGAGGTGCTCATGCGGAGCGGAACGCATCCCTCGGGAAATCATTAGCCCTAACGACACTCCTTGAGGCTCCTCGGAGAGAACTGAGATAATAACGACCACCGCGCTAATAACACTGCGCAATCACAGACATGCGAACGGAGATGCAGTGACAGAAAAATAAGAAGCAACGCCAAGAATACGCCGCTTGTTGCTCAGGAGGCATGCGTATAGGCAATTGCTTTCTGAATGCTGGTGGGGCCTACTGTTATAGGATAGCGACTTATGTCGCAATAATGCAATAATCAAAGTGTCGGCGAAATCTAAAGCGCATCCAAACCAGATAAAATTTTTGAACTACGCCATAGCACTCACGCATCATGGACGCGCGAAAGAAACACGGGTAGCACACAGATAGGACCAGCACTGAACTTCAACTGATGTTTATTGCGACACACGACGTTGGCATTTGAGAGTAACGAGTGGCGGGGACATGAAAAAACAAACAAACTACACAAAGATTAATCGGAATCAAACAGCCCTGAAAACAAGACGCGGGAACGAAGACAGGACTAATAGCTACGTGAATCGTTTCTAGCACCTGTCATCTCCTTCCCTTTCTGCGTCCCATCTGCAGCCCAGTAACGTAGCAAATAGCTCACGAACATATGTCATTGCATTCATACCGTGTCCTGTCTACGTGCCATGCCTCAGTTTATGCATGCCACTGCTTTTTTCGGCAGTGCCACTGAAGGTGCGCTCACGCACATGCTTCTTTCGTTGTTCATTGCGAAGGCCTCGAAAAATTACGCCTCCCATAGTACCAGCAGCACGCTAACGTAGTGTGTCGCAATAACCGTCAATTCCAGTTCAGCGCTTGTCATGTATGCATGTGCCGCTTGCTTAAGCTTTCATATTACCTTAAGAAATGAGTGTTCGAATGACCAAACAGCCCGCATTTCTACGCTAACTGTTGCGGTTTATAGCAAAATAAGTACGCTGATATAAGGTACACAATGAAGGGCAGCGATTAGAACGCTTAGCGAAAAAGTATATAGATAGGTTTTGGCAGAACCAAACTAACTCGATCACGAGAGCCGTCTATGACAGAGCTACGATAATTGAATTCTGTTCTCGACAGTTATGGCGAATCACATAAACAGGAACTGGCAAGGAACTGGCAACAGTTGCTGGCAAGCAACTTTTTGCGATGCATGACGAACAGAAACATCCATTCGCCGGAGAAAAAACGACGCAAGCACTGGCGGCTGGTTCGTAATGCTTTGCAAAAGCGTGAACAGCTTGGTCGCTCCGAAATAAAGGTACACCTACTGCGAGATGGCGACATGGTGAATTGGAAACAGTAAGTCGAGATACATTGCTGCTCGTGACAACAGTCATTGTGCTTCACTTGGCGCTTGTCGAAAAGAACGGGGCGATTGTGAAGGACTTCGCTGTCGTTACGGGCTTCGACGACTGCGAAATGACAAGCGCGCTGCCGTTTTTCAAATTTTTTACTCGCGCTCCGATTGGTTCGCGGCGAGGGAATCCGACGCAGCGGGGATATACGCCTATTGCATGGGCATGCGCAGATAAGTTTTCATGTCTTCTTTCTTTTCCGCCGTTGTGCGTCTCTTCAGTTGTTAGTCGGCGTTTGTGGAGTCCTTACTTCTTTCTTGTGTCCGTGTTTGCACGCCCTGTCTTTTTAGAATGAATACTTACCAACTAGCTCAGCTGTCTGTTATTCTAAGGTGATATGCGGTACCACGAAATGCGGAATACTATTCCGTGTTGGCCTTCCCTGATTGGCCATGTCGAAATACATCAGGGCCCCCCGCATGGGTACCGCCGGTAACGCGTAGCATGACGACACGGAGCGAACGGAGTAGTATTCCGTATTCCGTGGTACGATATAGGACCGCAGCAGAGGCAAAAATCGGTCCGGGGCCAATAGGCGAGGAAAGGGTTGTTCTGGCCTGTCTGGCTGCCGCCAATTTGGGACCGCGCCACTCTAGCCGCCGGATGTCTCAGTGTGCTCAGGAAGCATGCAGATAGAAAAAGAAATATGTGTACATGAGTCGCGCGTTCACTAGCTGCTATATCATGTTTGTGTCGTGTGTACAGCGTCTGTAGTTATGATACATCGGTTAACATTATCCATTACAGCAAAGCTCTATGTGTGAAGCAGTGACATTCACTTCCGCACATAGGTGGGCCAAAAATTTGGAGCTCACTGTTACTCACTCATGAAATATCTTTTACCCTTACGGCTCACTCGGACTCAGACTAACCAAAATTATCATTAACCGAACTCACCCAGACCCAGACTCACGGCTCGATCTGAGTCTATATGAGTCTGAGTGAGTCGACTCTTGAGTCCGTTAGCGCATAATTAGCTTTTTCGACTATGATGTCAGTGCTCTTTAACACCAATATCTCGTATAATCGGTGCTCTATCTGGCGTCTTTTGATCTCGTACCTTCAAATACGAGTTATTATTGGTTACAATTCAGCAACGACGTTTTTATTGAAAGATACGACTCACACGGGATATTTTTTATCCAGAACTTCCCGTGAAAACTTTTTTTTTTTTGGGGGGGGGGGGGGGGGGGGGGGGGGGTGGGAGAGGTCAAAGCTCATGCCTCTGATGAATAAATATTGAGGTGGTGTATGAACGCTAATGCGCTGAAGTATGCGTGAATTGACGTGAGCAGACGTGAGTATAAACGTGAGCCTACGTAAGAATAATAGTAAGGTTGAAGCTGAGTAGAAAGGACTAGAGGTCAACAAAAAATGTGGAGCTCACTCAGAATCGCCCATGAAATATATTTTGCCGTTAGGGCTCGCTAGGACTCAGATTCACCAAAGTTTTCCTCAACCGCACTCACTTGGACTCAAACTCACTAAAATGTTTTTCAACCGGACTTACTCAGATTCAACTTCGCGAGAATATTACTTACCCGGACTCACTCAGAATCACAGCTCGATCTGAGTCTGAGTCAGCCTGACTGCGTTTGCGGACCTATGCTTCCGAAAGGGATGTGAAAACATGAGGATATATGCTACACTAGAGGCGGCTATCCCAAAATCATGAAATTGATGTCGGATCAATTAACGAACAAGAAAAGAGAGGAAAAGAATATATAAATATTCGGAAGCACTACGTACGTGTACTTGCGTACAAATGAAGTCTTTGTGGGAAGAGTCCAAATCATATAGAGCGGTCACACAAATTACCGCGGCTAAAACGCGAAAAAAATATATTTCATACAGTCGTACGTAAAATGATCGACAACTATATCCCTTAGAATTACAACGTAATCAAGAAAAACATTAATGTTAGTTGCGGACGGTCCATTAGGTTTGTGTCGTCTAAAAATCACGAAGTGCGCTCGCTGCACGTCTCCTGTTGTCAAGGTTGTTGCCACAGCTCAAGCGTTTTGCTCAGTGTGAGAGGTCGTCTGTCGAGCATGTTTAACCGACAACGCAGTTCATTACGTTGTTCTTTTTATTGCGCATACTCTACGATTACATGCTCCACTGATGCGTCGGAAGTATCGCAGTGATTGCACTGTCGGGATGTTATTTTTTGTGGCAGCACAAGAAGTGTTGCGGATGTACACGCGAAAGCATCACTCGGTTTAGAGTGCAGACACTAGCGAGTTTAAGTATAGCGGGAAATAGCAAACATTCCACGCAGGTGAGGATTGTCTAAGTGATGCGCAAGCGTGTAGTGTTATTGATTAAAACTATATGATTGCGGCCTTGTCTGCTCTGCTGGACGGCCCAGAATTGGTCGGCCAGGAGGGAGCTGCGGAGGGCCGCCTCCCACCTGGCCGATGCAGTATCAGGGTTAGTGTACGCTGTCTTGCACTCCCAGAGCACGTGTGCTAGCGTGGCTACGTCCCCGAATGCGGGGCAAGCGTCACTGGAGAACACGTCGGGATAAGTAGCGTGTAGGGAGCTCAGATTAGGGTACGTCTCCGGTCTGTAGTAGTCTGAGGGTAAGGGCCTGAGGCCTATTAAGTGTGGGGTGATTGTACTCTCTAAAAAAAAATTAGTGGCACTTACTAACTTTGAGGTAGTAAGTGCTTGTCACAACATATACTACCTACGTAGTAACGGAAAGTAGTAACTGCAAAGTTAGTAACCTTACCACGACACTTTCCGAGGAACCAAGGTTCATGCACGGCACAAAGATCGTACGACACGTGAGCTTGTTGAAGCTTATTTTATTTTCAAAGCCGGAGACAGCTGTGTCGCCAAGCCCTCCATAGCGTTACAGAAAGCAGAGATTGGTTATTTTGATGCGCACATGTAGGCTCTTTCCGGTGTTTAATCACGCACACGTGATTTTTTGGCACATATATTTTGCGTGTTTTTAATAAAAATGTCACTTGTTAGTATGCGCTTGTGCTGTTCTCTTCTCCCTTTGTCCACGTTTTTCTTGCGCGGTTTCCCTGATAATGTACGCTTGCTACTTAGAGTTACTACCTACAGGTAACTATTAATACACAGTTGGTAAGTTTACTACCCTGACAAGCTCCAATAAAAAAAGTGGGATAGCATGGCATTGCCTCTGCATGTGATTGACCTGGTAAATATGTGGTAGAGACCACAGTGACATATTCAGGGGTAATACTGTATACGAACACACACACACATATAGACACACACAGAATAACAAGGCTTTCATGTGACACACACCCTAAAAGCAACGTAAAGGATATATATATATATATATATATATATATATATATATATATATATATATATATATATATATATATATATATATCCCTACTTCGGGGTAGCACACGTTGTACAGATGAGCTAAACATGCGCTCAGACTTGCATTTGATCTTTGGACCCGGATTTTAACGCGATAGCGTTAAAGAGCTCGTTCTGCAGAAATTCCGGTGTCGGCGTCGGTGTCGCTGGTTGTGAGCGACAAATCATCATGTATAAAATAAATAATAAAAAAATCTTAGGTTCGAGTGAGAATCGAACCCAGGCCATCTGCATGGCAAGCAGGTGTTCTACCACAGAACCACTCGATTGCTTGGAACTGCACTGAAATTAACTTTAATGCTTCACAAACATACACGTCCTGTGTACAGGTGTCACAGTACGAGATGTAATATCGCAGTAAAACGGGGTACAAGCGTATATTGCCGTCGGGTGTCACACCATGTGAACTGAATAACGAGTTGGTGGTTTAAAGCCGGCCACCCATTACAAAAGGCACACACATTACTGCGCGCATTCGCTTATGAACACGTAGTGGGTGCATCGATCGCAACTTCGAAAAAGTATCACGGGTGTAATTGCTGCTGGTTTAAAGTATGCCACCCATCACAAAGGGCATGCACATTAGTGCGCGCATTCTCTTACAAAGAAGTAGTGTCAAACAAACAAGTAGTGACAACAAACTGTTGTCATAACAGTGCTGTTGAAGAGGGCGGAAACCTTTACCTTTACTATTGGTATGTCGAGTGTGTGTGTGTGTGTGATAGAGAGAGAGACCGGGCGACTGAACATAATGACAAGCGAAACAGAGCAGGATGAGGATGGGGCCAGATATCGCTATCGCGTTCAACTCTTAAAGGCGGAGCTTAAGCGCCCCACTTTTTTGATCTCAATACTAACATATACGTGGGCCATGACTGAGCATAAAACTGTTATTCAAACGTAACTAAGAAAATTATATTTTGGCAAAATTTTTTATGAAATCTGTCACAATTACAGCATAACACACCGCAGCGGATAGAGGTGGTAACGTTTACTAACTCGTCACGTACGCAGGTACCTCTACTAACCCTGACACGAAAAGTAGTGACAACAATATTTACTACCTCCAAAGTTGAGAGCGTTAGCGAAGAAGGAAAGAAGAAAAGAAGAGAGAAGGCAGGGAGTTTAAGCAGGCACATGCCCGGTTGGCTAAAAGGTAGTAAACGTGTCAAGGAGGTAGAAAATGCTGCAGTTACTACCTTTTTTTACAACATTCTTTATAAGAGCGTACGTGAGAGAGGCACGTATGTATAGACGGGCGGACGGACACTACACTCGTAGAGTTGGCGCAGAAGTTCTTGGGCTTTCAAAAGTGGAGGCGACCCAGGCGCTCTTTTAAAGCTAAAGGTGAGCTCTCTAGTTTTCAAGGCGAAAGCCTTTGATGCCTCATCAAACGCGAAAATTGACCGTCGGCGGCGTCAACACGAGTGATGCGAAAAAAGTCATCATTACGCGAGGTCACCATGACGGCACATATCGGTAAAATTGCTGACGTCATCATAACATTGCTAGGCGTCATGATGACGTCACATTATATGCCGTCATGTGATGACGTCTTTACATGACATCGTCGCTTGGTGGGCCGATCACGGAGGCTGTGTAAAACCAGGTGAGGTGCAGAAAGCTTGCAATGTCTCCGATCCTGGAGGCAGTGCAAAACCCCGTTAGTTGAAGAAAGATTCCGGAAGAGAGCGGGGGAGGATCAGACTTCAATCTCTAAAATCACATATAATGATTGTACGCACAATGATGCTCTTGAAATCGCTTATGTTTTCAGTGACTTGTTTTTTGAAATTTACAATCAGGATTACACGGCTGCTGAATGTAGCATGAATCGAGTTAGTTTATCTGTTTTTCTCTTTCCTGTAACACCAGAAGAAGTGTTCACCGCGATTAAGACCCTTACAGTTACCGCACCCGGATTAGATGACATTCGTGCACGCCACTTAAAAATTGCAGGTCATTTAATCTCTCGAACATTGACCAGCATATTTAACAGCATCATTAAAAATGGAATTTTTCCATGCACTGCAAACGAGTTTGAGCCTTTTAGGGAGTTTCGGGCTCGACGCATAACGTGCATCCGAAAGGTACTACGCAAAACCCCCTTCGAAAAGAGGTTCAAAAGGAGGTTTTATTTACATCCTTTAAGGCAGTGATTAGACGGAACTAAGGAGGTAAATTTGTGTTTTTATTGAACTCATTTTGAGGGCTTGAACGGAGCGCATTGGAAGTTTTTCTGGTTCTTTTGAGAGCTTTTAAAGCCTCCTTTTGGAGGTAAAGTTGGTGTTTTTATGTAAGCCATTTTGGGGGCTTGAACAGAGCGCATTGAGAGTTTTTCTCCTTCTTTTAAGAGCTGTTAAAACCTCCTTTTATACGAGGCCCTAGAGCGGTCGCGAAATGAAAAAAAAAAGTATATTTTAGGCACTATATTACGTTTACCGGCCAATTTCCGCTACTATTCATCACTAGGACATAATAGAAAACGGACACCAAAGTATTCATGCACAAACATGACATTTGCATAGAAGTACGCACGACACAGGAATCGAACTCGCGACCACACGCACACAAAGCAAGCACTATAACCATTACACCACTGCGCCACCACTAGAAAGCTTGCTTTTTTCGTGGGCTTATATATGTACCAATGTATGTACAAAGCGGCTGGTAACCCGTCGGCACAACTTCGAACTTCTGTTCTTGTACCATCGGCGTGTGTTTGCTCTTGCGGAAGGTCAATACATAATTTGTGGGGCGTCATGCAAGCCGAGCCGATCGACGTAAACACCCTCGGCTCCGAATTCTCCGGTTCACCGTGTCGTGCCGCTAGAAAAATTATAAACGTGTGCCCTCTTCTCTCGCGCTAAATTCGTGAATACCAGCGTGACAAAGGTATCTTCAGATGAGCGAACGTATGTGCATTCCATGAGCGTATGCTGTGGAGCAATTTTCGTTATTTATGCAGCCGCGAACTGCGCGCGTCCAAATGCGGCAGCTGTTATGAGCGGTTCGAAGACCGCCTGCGTTCTCATATGAAAGTTACACACGCAGATGCCCGACTTAGAAGAACATTGTAACGCGCCTACATTAAGTGCATTTAATGCGCGCGTACTGCCGCGAGCTGCACGCAGGGGCAGCAGCGCGCTCTGAGCTCTCTGAGCAGCTGAACAAAAATCTGTTTCCGCAATTAGCGCTTATTCGCAATGTACCCTTTAGTGTGGACCGCCTGCGTTCGCATATGAAAATTACACACGCAGAAAATTCGAGAGTTACAAGGACATTGTAACGCGCCTACACAAACTGCGTTGAATGCAGGTTGAATGCGCGCGTACAGCCGCGAGCTGCACGCAGCTATAGGGGTAGCAGCGCCTTCTGAGCAGCTGAACGCTTATCATTTCCGCAATTAGCGCTTATTCGCAATGCACGCTTTAGCACGGCATTCAGTGCTTCTCTATAACGCATATTCAGTATTTATTTGCTTTCACACTCGGATACTACCTACATTTCTTACTAATTAGCTTTTATTGGTAAGCATCACGCCACCGCGTTAAAGCGAATGCCTAACGCGTGCCCCAAGGTCAAGGACAACCTCCCCAGTTTACCAGTGACAGGTCTCCCATAACACAAAAAAATGTACTTGCACTTCTCTTTTGTGAACAGGGGCGTAGCCAGAAATTTTTTTTTTTTTTTTTTTTTGGGGGGGGGGGGGTTCAACCATACTTTATGTATGTTCATGCGGGCGTTTGTATGTGTGTGTGCCTATATAAGCAAGCAAAACAGAAAAATTTCGGGGGGGGGGGGGGTTTGAACCCTCCCAACCCCACGCCCCCCTTGGCTACGCCCCTGCTTGTGAACGTCCATGTGTTGGCCCTCCCCTCAGACAGATGATGCAGTACTCATTAAAAAAAAACATTACCCTCTTCCTCAATGGAACAGCTGTTCTTGAGAAAATATGGTTCTGTTGAATTACTTCACCGCAGCAGCAGAGAGGTTGGCTTGTTTGCAATTCAGAATTTCACAATCGTAACACAGAAACACGAGGACTGTAGCAAATATGCAGAAAACTGGAAAAACTATCATATGTGCACTCCCTCGTCCACCTGCACACTGCGTTAAACTTTATATATACAACAGCAACCTTCAATTATGCTACTATTGATAAAAGATCACCCAATCTACGTTAGAACACAGTGATGACTTTCTGTCTAACTTTCTGTTGCCTATCTTCTACAATGTGTCCTAATCTGTGAATCATCTGTTCAATGTGTTTGGTAATAAACACAAGCAGTTACATTGAGCAGGCAGTGTTTCAGCAATTTGTTTTGCAAGCACAAATTCATTTCTTCAATTTGCATGCAAGGCAAGTAGTCATACTTCAATTGATACAAGAACCAGTTGTTGCAACATTTTATTGGAATCAAAACAGCAGCAGTTCTCGTGTCAATGTAAGGATATAGGTATATATTTCCATCGTCATGCACAGAACCTACTCCCAAAACTGAATACGTGGAACAACATATACAGTACAGCCTAAGCACTATACATAATTCACAGCAGTAAAGCAATACGAAAGTAGGGTGTAAAATCTCATCATGATGCGCACTAACGTGTGCACTTCACCGTGCCAGTATGTAAGTACAATCCAAAAAAATAAGCTACCCAAGGAACTTGGTGTCAGCCTACACACGAAGGCAACTAATTAAATTAGTACAATAAGGCTAGCATCACTTTTGGGAAATATGAAACCGTGTAGACAGGCAGTTGTACAGTTTTTTTTTTGCATTAGTTTGCCCTATGACATCAAAACATGTCGCACATGATTTTGGAGTTGAGTTTCCTACAAAAAAGCCCAAAATAGACCTGTGGTGTTGACTGTAGGTCCACATACCAAGGTGCATAAAAGCATTCAGCAATGCCCACAAAATTACAAGGTTGCCTTTATATGTTGCTGTACATATTTACTCACAGATACCTGGAAGCCATCGTAAATTTCTGGAAGTGTGCTTGGGAACTTGTCGGCATAATCACATGACTGCAATGTACCAATACTTCTAATATGCATAACAAGTACAGCCATGCTTCAATGTTTTTATGCCAGCTAGTGCCATCTGTAACACCTGTAACTCAAAAGTTCATCCTTAATTCCTCACTTGATGGCTTACGCATAATTACCACATTGAAAATAATCCAAGCACCATGGCTGCGACGTCAACTTGCAATTAGGCAATCACAGGCACTAAATAAAAAAATTCCTGTAAATAGTGACTGCTCGCTTTGCACATTGGATCCTAGGACTTGATATGCCATGAGGATGAATAAATATTGACCTCACATATATAGAGACTGTGAAACAGTCAGGAGTTCAGTTCATAGGTAAGGAAAACGTGAAAACGAAATCAGAACACATAGCAACAAAGGGGACGGAACGACACACTACTAACAACTGAAGTTGAACATGTGCTTGGCTTTTTTAGTCATGTGTGTTTATATCTTTCAGTGGTTTTGATTACACTTCAGTTACTAGTAGCGCATTGTCCTGTCTGCTCCCTTCATTCCTCTGTGGATGTGTGATTGTTTAGTCTTGTAATTTTTTCGTACTGTGTGTTTACATCTTTCTGTGGTTTCGATTAAACTTCAGTTGCTAGTAGCGCGTCATCCTGTCCCCTTGATTTCTCTGTGCTGTTATTTTTTTTGCACCCTCTTTAACTATGAATATACACCAACTCACCCAACTGCCCCTGTTAAGACTTATGTTTGCTGAATAACACTGGGTCCACTCAGCGTCTTTTTAAACATTGCGAAATTTTCAAATGCACAAGATATCAGAAACGTTTCACGCAGCATTGCGCATAACACTCTGCATCAATACCAGTGTTGGCCTAAATGTGGTAAGATGTACGAGCTGTTCGACATAGTGTAAAGTGAGGCACATCAGGGTGTTCCCACAATCATGGGTGTCGGCAGGGTTTGCACAAAGGGCACCTGCCGCCATCAAGACACACCAGCACTTGACCCCACGCAAGCTACACCAATGCTCTCCTGCTCACCAGGCCGACACGTTACGCTGCCTTGCACCCCCAAGACAAAATCCTGCCGACACTCATGCCCACAATACACTTGTCTTGAACACAGACTGGTGGGCAAGCAACACTTGCTGCTTTGCCAGAAGTGTATTCCTGAAAATTACAAAAAAAGAAGTCCACTAAGATTTCTGTACACATAAAATGAATGTCTTACCAAAGATTCGCACTTGACTATCCTTATCGCAGACATTTTGTCAAAACACGAATAAATACAACATTGAGATGCTGCTAAGTATTTCCTTGTGAGCGTTTCACTTCGTGTGCACAGGGCGAAAAACAAACGGATGTAAAAAAAATGCGAAACACCACCAGAAGTGTACTCTCGCCATGTTTACCATTATGTGGGTAGTTTTTGATGTCAGTAAAGTTATCATTATAAGTACACTCTAAAAGGGTTGTGAATATTAGCAAGGTCTTGATTAACCGCACCTACTCTGCTTAGGAGTGAAGATTGGGCAACTTGGCACTGAACCATGGCAAAAATAAACAGCGCACTTCTAGTGAGGATAAACTAAGGCCTGGGCACAATAACAGCGCTTTCACCTTGTCAAATTGTGTCAACAGTCATGATACTATGTATTGACCTTGAAAACTATAGCAACATAATGCAAAACAGCAAATTAACGAGAGGGAATAAACAAGATGATTCAACAATCTGGTTCAACAGACTCAACAGCTGACTTATATCAATGCGATTAAATTAGCCTTGCACATCTCCTAATGGCTAAGAATATGCACATGTAAATTCCACTGTTGATACGTGACCAATGAAGTTGCATTCCTTCCATGCCGTTGAATGGCTGTTCCTTCTTTCTGTTTTCACTGTTTTCTGATTTTCATTGTTTTCACTAGCGTAAATGTTCACCCTTTTTGATTTTGTCACTTTGCAGATGGCGTAGGTGTTTTGCCTTTGAATGTGCACGTTTCTTCTGCTTTGTCTTTCCTGTTTCTTTTTGTATGCGTATATGTTTTGCCTTTGAACGTGCACACGTTTCCGCTGCTCTGTCTCTCTTTTTGCTCTACTGGGCCTTGTACACTTCTCAAGCTACCATTGTCGCTTTTCACTTGAGGCCCATTTCCTGTATTTTGCTGGAATAAACATTTATCCTTCATTCAATACCATAAAACGCATGTGCTTCACAATACACACTGCACTTAGCAGATGTCTGTCACATGATATGGCCGTCATTGTATAGCTTTAACATGATTTATTCGTTCTAGTTAAATGAATCCAAGCTAATGATGTTAATGTACCTTGATATGCTATTTCACTGTTCCTTGATGCATATGTATGAAGGTACAGTGCTTATGTACCTTAATATGCTATTTCAGGAGACGGGCAGAGTGCGCAATGCAACATTGTTGCCGAAAAGTCTTTTCACTTCCTTACAATCTGTGCTTCGGTGGGTTCTCACAGTTGCATGGCGGGAGAAAGATGTCCAGGGTAGTTGACTGCATCCAAGGTAGATGCTGCAAAATGAGAGCGCACGGTCTTGTCACATGTCAATGTGCGCAAATTGACACGATGACGAAGGATTAAAACAAACAAATGAAGTTGGAGAAAAGAATAAATCGAAAACAAAGTTGTCCTTTATGCACATTCCATCATGTGACAATGTGATAACCGTGGCCTTTTGCTGTAATGTATATTCCCTGAAAGCATCATGCCTCATTTATGCTTTATCGCAGGCAAGAAAATTATATCGTGCAAACAACTTTATCAGGGCGCACTCCTGGGTCGATTGACTGGTCGTATGAAGCATGAGTGATATTCACAGAAGTTCCAAAACGTGCATCACACATCATTGCTATCTGAGTTTAATGACTTAAATGCGAAGCATTTGTTAAACACTTCTACAACTTTGAACGGATCTATCTACCTATCTATCTAGCCGCCTACGACTCATAGCTCGTGTGGGTGTTTCGTTAATGGGATGTATGCCAAAATTCGTGTGGCATGACACGACTGCATGAAGAACATGAATGATGGGTCTTAACCTGAAAATCATGATATGCATTTCATTAACGACATGATTTAAACGTCACTCTCTTGGTTCTCTTGCGACTGTTTCGTTAACTTGATATTTACCAAAATAGGTATGGCGTCACAAGAGTGTGTGACGCACATAAACGACAGTTTCTAACATGCAAATCATGACACGCTTGTCATGTATGGCGTTATTTTGACAACATGGACTCGGGGGTGCTAGTGGCCGTTTCGCCTGCTTCATATACACCAAAATTGGTATTGTGCAGTGTGACTGTACGTCCAACATAAATGACAGCTGGCAACATGAAAATAATGACATGCATGTCATGTACACACGCCACGCTCATGGTGCGCTCGCGGCCGGTTCGCTAGCTTGACATACACCTAAATTGATATAGCGTGACGTGATTGTGCGACGAACATAAATGACATATAGTAACATGAAAATAACGACATGTATGTCATTTACGGCATGGAGCCTGGTGCACTCACGTCCGGTTCTCTAACTTGATATCATACCAAGATTGGTATAGCGTGACGTGACTGTATGACGTACATAAATGACGGCTGGTAACATGGAAACAATGAATGACATGCGTGTAATGTACGGCATGGGTCACATGCCACGCTCATGGTGCGCTGGCGGGCATTTCGCAAGCTTGACATGCCGATTTTCTTTTCTTTCTTTTTTTTTTTGCTTTTCATTGCACTTTTCAATCGACGCAATGTGCAGAAGGTCATCTACAGGTGCATAAGCGACGATAAGGGCTCGCAAAGAGAGGGAACATCAGTATTACTTACCATTTTTGTTCCTGACTGTGCCGAGCACGCAGGGTGCCCATCATCTGCTTGGTAATGCACAGCGGCACGCTCGCTTGAGTCGACAGGCCGTCGCGATTATCGCACTCGCAGCGCAGCATGTCGCACTGTCGTCAAACCACGCATATCACATCCAGCGGCGAGAACACAGTGAAGCTGCAGGCACAAAACGCGCACACACGACCGACACAGCTGATCACTTGAGAAGTGGCGTTCACAAGGCCTAGCCGGCCTTGCTACGACGAGGCGCTGGTACGACGATCGCGCCGCCGCGGGAACGACTCCCTCCTCACGTTTCTTTCTTTCTTTTTTTTTCTTCGCGCGCGCATGCGGCGCGAAGCTTTGTCCCATTTCACTTCAATAGCGCCTCGTCTGGCTTGCTTGTGACCTGGCGGGGGCGGGCCGCCAAGGCCAAAGGGCTTCCTCGTTTCCTCTCCAGCCGTTCGGAGGGTCTCGTATATCTCTTTCTCTGGGCTATCTGTGGAAGGGATTTTTAGTGCGCTGAAGCATGCCGCCTCTTTCTTTTTACTTCTTTCCCCCGCACAGCTGCATGCATGCCCGCCAGCACTGAAGGCATTATGGAAAGCTTCGAAAAAGAAAAAAAAAAGAGAAAACATGCCAGAGGAAATGAGATGGGAGTTTTTTGGTTCTTGAACTCCATTCGACGAATGGCGTCAGATAGTGAATTTACCTCCTTTCTTCCACATAATTTCTTAACGAAGTAAAATTGAGGACGCAGAACTTTATTACACCCACCTCATTACACCCTAAGGTAGTACTGTCCAGATGAAGGTAGTATTAAAGAGGATTGTAGCCCTTAAAACGCCCAATTAGGCTAGTTTGCGTTTGCAGTGTGCATCCTTAAGTGTACGAAAGTCATACCCATTTTTAAGAAAGGTGATAGGTCAATTATTTCTAATTACCGACCTGTTTCTATCTTCTCGGCCGTAAAAAAATAATTCAGAAACTACTCGTTCGTCGTCTGAACAGTTACCTGAAAAAATTTTATCTCTCGAATAACTGCCGATTCGGCTTCCGTTCTGGTAGTTCAACCGACTTGGCGGTAATCACATTAAGAGACTACATTAAGAATTCCATTGACAAAGGACGTATTGTTGCTTCCGTATTCTTAGATTTCTCCAAGGCTTTTGATACAATTATAGACCGTAGGTTACTCAGAAAGTTTGGAGCCTATGGAACAACAGGACCAGCGTTAATCTTTTTGAGAAACTTTGTGTGACAGATAGCTCACAGTTTTTTATCTGGCAAGTTTTCAGGCACTAAAATAATTAATCAGGGGCTGCCACAGGGCTCAATCTCGGGATCATTATTATTTATTCTGTATGTAAATGACCTTCCCCAACACGCTTCACCCTCACAATGCATGTTATACACTGATCGCACAGCTGTCTCTGACTCAGATGTATCTTTAATATCGTTAACTAATAAATTAAACAGTGCATTAGCTAACATTTCTACTTGGTGTCACAATAATCACTCGATTGTAGATCCAAAGAAAACTAAATTCATGGTTTTCCGTTCTCCTCAAAGACGTCTACAGTTTTCACCTCTGGCAACCCTCGACCCCCGCTCCATTACGACTAGCGATTGTGTTTCATTTCTCGGTGGCTATCTCGATGAAGAACTAAAATTTCACAAACACATTTCGCATGTTACGAAAAGAGCTTCTTTCGGCGTAAGAGCACTAATAAAAGCTAGACACTGTCTGTCTACTTCTGCTCTCCTTTCATTTATCACGCATTCATTCACAGCGATATTAATTACCGTACTGCCGGCAACACGTATCAGTGTCACTTTTCATCTTTTCAACATATACAAAACCAAGCTCTGCGCATTATTTCTAACTTTATTCGCGATAATATTAATATCATACGCATGGATAATGAAGTGCTCACAACTAATGAGCTATTCGCACTCAACTTAATTCTCGTGCTTTTCAGGATTATTAATAAAGATCTCACCAACGATTTTATTTCCTTGGATTCCTTGAAGAATAATAACCCCACTCGTTTCGCTCACAAAAAGAACTTCTTGCTGCCTAAAGCTTTTACTAATTACGGTAAAATGACAGTATCATTCTGTGCTATAAGAACGTGGAATTCTCTACCTCAACACACCAAAACATCGTCATCTCTTTCTGCGTAAAAAAAAAAAAAAACACTTAAAACTCATTTCTTAAACCAATATTTATATGAATTATTCATAGCGTGTACTGTGTTCTTTTAGTGCTTTTTTTCTATTTAAATATATATGAAAATCACGTGAACTGCTTTGTTTCTTTCATGGTGGCTTTCGTTGCATGTTTTCACTGTTAGTATGAATTTGTATTTCTTTCTTGAATATTTTTACAATTAGAAAACCGTTCTGTGGACTTAACTTTGATTTAATGTCTTGTAGACTAGCGCAAATAACACACAGGGACACATGCAAGAGAGACGACACAGGCGCTATTCCAACAAAATACATTCGTACAAACTAGCTTGCCTTTCCTTGCTATTAATGTCTCCTATTACTATAGTATTCTTTCTGTGTAAGTATTGTACCTGTTTTTTTTTTTGTGCTTTTTTTTGGGGGGGGGGGGGGTGTTGGCTTTGTTAGTGTTACGTTTTTGTGCTTATTTCGTAATTTGTATCTAATAATCATGCACAGAGGGTCCTGTTACGGTCCCCTGACCTTGGGACCCTCATCTGTACATACTTCCCGATGTAACCATACTATGCAAAAAAAAAAAAAAAGCTTTCATCTGATTTGATTTGGGTTGAATACATCGATTGAGAAGAAAAAGAAGAAGGCTTTTGCTTTCGAGTCGTCATAGGGGAACGCATAAGCGACCCTGTGAGTTTTATTCCGCTTTTGAAAACGCAGTATTTTAGCAAGTAACTATTGCAGTAAGTCTGTGGGATGACACGCAATCGACTTTGCGCGTACCGTTTGGAAGCCCACGTTTGTCAAAGCTGCTCAGCGAAGTTATTCGCCGCGTTCGCGGGTTGCGAAGTGCTCTCCCGACTCCACTGGGAACACGCGAAAACCTGCAGCCTTGCGTCAGAATAGTTTCAAAACGCGCCATTGAGGTCGCAAATTACGTTCAATCGATAAGTTTAATCTCGCATGTCGCGACGGCTGTGTGTAGAACATAGACTTCACAAACATAGGCTCGACCGGCTGGCGTGTGAAGCAGATTACCATAGTACCTCCGGCGCTGTCTGTTGACATATGGTTTTAAAGTTCCATATTGACATGTCAGGTGTTGCGAAACTAAACGGGTGGAACCATGGCATAGATTTTCGAACGGTCGTACGCGCACTACGTTGCTTAGAACAAAGGTATAGCCAATAACCCGCATCACTTATTTGTGTGCATAGCTCCGCTATTCAGTCACTGAGGCGAAAGGCTGATTGGCGGGATTTCGGCCACTTCAGTGCTTCAGCAAATGAATAAATGAATAAGCAGCCGATTTAGTAACAATTCACAGATTTGTTTAAGCACAAATACCACGCAGAACGTAACGTCGAATCGTAATGAATGCAATATCTCCTTGGGCAACAATGCGGCAAGTCTGCGCATGCATTAAAATGTCTAGCTAATCACGTTGGGATACAACATAGGCATAGTATAAACTTTCTAGACGTCACAGTTTCATTATCCAATAGCAGATTAGTTTCCGAATTTTACAGAACGCCAACCGACGCCATCAGTACTTATACTGTCATAGTTGTCGTGTGCGACACAGCCGGACCGGAATTCCACACAGCCAGGCGCACCGATTAAGGCGCATATGCTCGATCAAAGAAGACTTTGATTCTAATTGTGCGCAAATGAAGAGCGTTATCTTTAAACAGAAATACCCCGAAAGAATAATTGATGACGCTGTCAATCCAGCTGACATGCTTCATCGCAAAGAACTACTTAAAAACCTGCCACCTGTCAGGGAACATCATTCTCATTTAGTGCTCACTCACTCTGCATATGTGCCAACTGTTTATTTATTTATTTATTTATTTATTTATTTATTTATTTATTTATTTATTTATTTATTTATCTATTGCGTTCCTGTATATTGACGAACCACTGTAGCATATGTTAGAACACGTGTTAGAACAGGCGATGGCTACTTACATACACAGAGTGGCTTTCTCATTGTGTGTCACACTAAGATGATAATCCATTGGGTGTGGGAGCGGTTCGGCCTTTCTACCACTGTGAAGGATTCCAGCGTGGTGTCATCACTAATCGTGGCGGATTGTGTCTTTCTTGTACATGCACGTGTTCAACTGCATCTGGCTGCTGTGCCGCAATGAGCTGCAGCATGATGTCGCGAATCGCCACGACCGGAAACGCGATCTTTTCACGCACATACTTGTGGTGCACCTCGCATGCATTCCTCTCCCTTTCTGCCCATTCACAAGAAAGAACTGTTGTATAACGTCCAAGTGTCTAAAAACGACGGCGCCCTTGAAGCTCAAATCCCTACATTTTTTTTCTGCTATCTAGGCACTTTACTGTAACCATATTAACTCCGACGACGGTCGGTCTACCGGGCGCAACGTTAGTTAATAGAGTATTATTTGTATTGTTTGCTAAACGTGTGTACACTCATTTGCAATATATATATATATATATATATATATATATATATATATATATATATATATATATATATATATGGGTCGTTCCATGCCAAGTGTCCCATACGTGGCGCTCGAACATCACAGATTTTGCTGGTAAACTTTCTGATATTTTTTCTTTGCCACATAGAGTATTGCGGCAAAATATTTTTACTCGAAAAAAAAATTTCACGATCATGGCGCCCCCTCGAATTTCGCTTGTATTTGTTAAACTGTGCCTAATAGAAAAACGTGTATAAAACCTATTTTTGTGTGTTGAGCTTCGAAACCATGCTTGCGCTATCGCAGAGGTTCTGTTTAGTTGTCCTATTGATTAATTCCGAAATTTTTGTGTTTCACTACCAGCTACGTATCTTCAAAAACTACAAAAATCTTCAAAAAGCGTGATTTTTTCTTGAGCTATCTGGAACTCTCCCAAACCAATTTCAGTAATAGTATGATTTTCAGGAAAATGTATTTTAGTACAAAAATGTTCAGGTGTAAAATAGACTTCAAATGTTACCGAAAAAAAAGTGAAATTAGAGAAGATATGCGATTTGTCGTATGTTTGACCATAGTTTTCATACTTATTCGGTCCGAGCAAAAATACTCGCCATGCGGCCTTTGATAGAAGACTTCATCGTTAAGTCATGAAGAAAGTCTAATCAAATCATTTTTTTGTTTTAAGGAAGGAAATAATTTTTGAATCGGGCCCTCCGAATGCGCCCTGCATTTCTTTTTGTTGCCACTTCGCCGCAAAGCACGTTGTCGCCCTTGCAGCTGACACTCGTCACATGCAGCGGCAAGATGCGAGATGTATGTCAGTGGCTCGTGAGCGGTCGAAAGTCTTGTGGCGTTGATGTCAGGGCGACGAGTAATGAATTCGCGTTACAATGTGAGCTTGCTTGACGGGCCCAATGGGAAGTATGGACGCCCGAGAGCAGCCTTTGGCGTCGTTGGCACAGTGTGCTAGAGGGCTATCTGCACAACTAGCATACACATACTGAAAGGAAAAATGCACATTGTATGCACTTGTTTCTCTGGGTATACGTGTTGCGCAGGCGGCCCTCTAGCACATTCTGCCAACGAAGCCAAAGGCTGCTCTCGGGAGTCCATATACTAACCTGCGTTTAGACTGTGGCACCGCCTTCCTCATTGCGAAGAGTTTTGTGACACAGCGTGGCCGCTTTTATGACCTGACGTGCCGCACTAACTTCGCGGTATAATACGTACAATCATAGGGAATTCATACTGGCGTTGCAGAAGACTGGAAGGATGATTGTGTTAACAGGGTGACATGCGATATGCTAATGAAGTAACAATTTTGCAACAAATTTCACGATAGGGAAGTCAGTTGTTAACTGATCAGTGTAACACCATGAGTTCTGTTTTAGTGCTCCAATTTCAACATAACCATATGAAGCGTGGATTAAAAAGCTAATTAGTGGAAATAGATATCCAGCTGCTGCGCTTTGCAGCGGGAAGAAACGTCGTCCTGTACGAGCCATCGGTAACAAGAAACTGTACCTAATTATATCGCAATATGTCAAAATAATGTCATTTTTTAATTTTAGATAGTCTCAGTATGAAAACAAGAACCAATGAATAACTCTCTTTCATTCGTATATACATATACAATATCAATGAGCACTAACAGACAATAATGGAAAGGAAAGTAAGCGGACGTTATTAGTAGTAAATGTAATGTAAATGTGAAGAAAGAAAAGTGGACGAAAAGATAGCTTGCCGCGGGCAGGGACCGAACCTGCGACGTTCGAATAACGCGTCCGATGCTCTACCAACTGAGCTACCGCGGCGGCCATCCCCCCGTCCACTTTATGGGTTATATATGTGTATTTAAACGAGCCCTAAAATTTCCACTTTCCCATATATATATATATATATATATATATATATATATATACGTGTGTGTGTGTGTGTGTGTGTGTGTGTGTGTGTGTGTGTGTGTGTGTGTGACTTATTTATTTATTTGACACCACGGAATGATGGCGACATACTGGTACAGAGCGTCATCGCAAGTTGTGTACCGTAACAATAATGTCGAAAGGTAAACGAGGATCCCTATATTTATTCTAAAGGAAAACATTATCATTGCAAAGCGGTAACAATATGCTTGTTTAATTTTTGGCACTACAGGCGAATACAGCGCAACACAACTGGATTCTGTCCATCTCTTTCGCGCCGTTAGTACAGCGTGTGCATTCTGCTGAGTAGGCAAAAAGCACAACCTTTCTGAAGTTCAGATGAGAAGTAGAAGTAGAGGTGAGAGGTGACGTCACAATGCCTGCTTACACTGCAACTCCTGAATTGCGGGAGAAAGTTTTCACAGTGCAGATGAGAAACGCCGCTGTACTGAATCAGCAAGCTGACGTGCTACTGAAATGCAGCGCGGACCGCCGACTGGGTGAAAATAATGCTCGAAAGCACATGTAGCAGTTTTACTGTGGTTATGCCCGAAAGCAAGCACAGACTTTGTCCGTGAAATTTGCGGCGTCTCAGCATATTATTTGGCACTTGCGCTTGCATAAAGCTTCCCGCTTATTGTGTTTCACCTTGTAGCTAGTTGTATGTGTTACGTAAGCGCGGACTCAGCGAACTTCAAGCGCTGTTTCACCGGAAATTTTGAAACAAACTGCCGCACTCTTTTCGAGGCCTTAGAATATCAGTACATTCTGCAATGTTCAATTATATTGTCGCTCATTTGAAAACCTGCCGTCATGACGTAGCAACTATGCCCGGGCGCTTCTATGCTTGAGACGCAGGTCCGATTTCTGGCCACGCGGGCGGCCATACTTTGATGGTAGCAAAATATAAAAAAAGAAAAAAAGAAAAAAGAAGAGCCTATGGCCTCAACTGGAGGCGCACGTTTAAAAAAGCGAGGCGGTCAAAATTAACGTGAAGTCACCTACTACTGCATGGCACGTAATTATGTCTTCGCTCTGCTTTGCGAAAAACCCGTATTTAATATATCTAGTTGTTGTAGATAGTTTCTAGTAACCTTATAAATCCTCTAAAACAATTGTATCATAACCTCTGATCGCTGGTGAGAAATTCCAACTATTTAACTTGTCCGCATCGTACATTATAGGGCGCCGTTGCACACTTACACTCTCGCTTAGAACATACGACGTGCGGGGCGATGTTATCGATTTGTACTGGATGCGACACCCCTCAAACACGCACCAATCTGCCGCTTGGCTTTCAACATCTAAAACAGAAAAAAAATTACTTTAAGAACTACGGTAAGAACTACGGTATAGAGCTGCCAGCCGCCAATGACAGCAGTAACTAATATTTAAAGGGACACTAAAGAGCAAAACGATTTTTCTCGCATTAGTAAAGTAGTCTTCCACGATACCAAAAACACCACGCTTGCTTCGAGAAGACGCTTAATAAGCGAGAAAACGCGCAAAAAAGAAAATACAGGTGGCGACGCCACCTTGGAATTTCCGCACCATTTTCTATGACGTCACATATTTATAGACGGCGCCTGCTTGGGCCCACGTAGTTCCTAATCGGTTAAATCGAAGTACGTTGTCCTCTGAGGGGGCCAGAGACTTGACATAACGAGTCTGTGGAAATTTCGTAAAGAGAGTGACGCCAAAACACGTTAAATGCTCGTTGAAATCGTTTACGTCACGAGTTACAAAGTTCGCGCGAAGTTTAAAAATGAAACTTTGAACTTGGTTTTCTCCTCTAATAATAAACCTATGGTGGTGAAATAAACTACACAGGAGTTCTCCGAGCACACTTTGATAATCTAAACCAATTCATTGTTTCTCTTTAGTGTCCCTTTAACAATGGCGCCCACAGTCGGCGAACAGCTCAGTATAACTGGAAATATTATCACCTTACCACGTCACAAATATCTGAACAGCGAGAATTTTTGGAAATTCGCTGTAAAATATATCATTGCAATCCACCGTTTATTGCACGTTCTCAGGCAAAGTTTTTTGTCCTCCTTGGGTGGCACATTTAATTAGAAAGAAAGAAAGAAAGAAAGAAAGAAAGAAAGAAAGAAAGAAAGAAAGAAAGAAAGAAAGAAAGAAAGAAAGAAGAGACTTTATGGAGCACTTTGTAACTGCTCGAGTCCTTCGCTACAGTCATTAGCGAAATGGGCCTACGGTCGGGTGTGCTGATTTTTCTTGTCATTTGTTCCAAGTGTCACTCACTTCTTCCAAGCACGTGGAATCATCATGAGGCTGAGACGCCCCCCCCCCCCCCCCTTGCTGCTTTATTCTCGAATAAAAAGAAACTCATTCAGTGGATTCGTGCAACAAGTGCAAAGACGAGAGAAAAAAAGTCACAGTTGGTTCTCTGCAAGAGCGAAACAATGAATGCGATAGCAACAAATCGGAATGGTATACAAAGTAAGGCTATCGGCTGACTGCTTCAGCATTCAATCTGGCGTAACCCAACAAAACGCTGGCATAAGGGAACGCGGCCGCTGCAGCGAGCGAAGCGACCATCGTGTTGTCTATCGCTTCAACGCAAACCGCGCGATGCGAGGACAGCATGTACGAAGGTGTGAGCCGTCTGCTGAACCCTCTCAAGATGAAGCGCACGCGACAGCGCCCAGCCGATGGAAGTGTCCAGTTCCTGCCGGAGCGACGCAATTCCCTCCGGGACCCCCCTTCCCCCAAGCTACCCACCCATAGGCCTTTCGCGCGACGAAAGACGGCAGGCACGTTCCCTCTCCCCTTGAGCCGCGATAGCCGGCTGCCCTCGCACACTTTGAGTCGCACTTCGAACATAAGACGTGCGGGGCGATCTTATCGATTTACACGCGATACGCCACCTCACGTCGATGGCAAAAATGCAGCTGGAGATTCTGTTAAACTTCTATCGCACTAAAACTTTGGCCCCTCCAACTTTCTTTCTAGGGCGCACAACTATGCTTTCCAGTAGGATGATTTCGGAAAGCAGTTTTCACCTTTACTTAGCACGCAACGTGGCGAAGAAACTTGGCAGGTGCCAGACAGAGAAGTTAAACTTAAGAGGGCAAGAAAGAGAAAAAAAAGGGCCTTCACCTGTAATAGCAAGTTACCTTTCTGCAAAACCATCCACACCACCATTGCCAAGAGAAGACGTTCGGTAAACCGGAAAAAAACGTTCATAAAGACAATTTCAGTGGCTACGCCGCCTTGAAGTTCCTGCCCCAGCCTCCCGTGACATCATAAGGTCTAACGACGTCGCCTGTAGGGCCTAAGTGATTCTAAATTAGTAAAATTGGTCTAAATTAGTGCTCTAATGGAGCCAATGGCTCAAAGTAAGAAGTTTAAGAAAGTTGTTGAACCACCCTAGCCTGTACAGGAAAGAAAGAGGTAGCCATCAACAACGACACACCTACGTATTGTCGCGTTGAAATTTCGCTGCAGAATTGAAATAAAAAAGAGTTGAACGCAATAGCGAAATCCGGCCCCTGGTGCGCACTTCAACCACTAAGTGCATACTTATTAATCTGTATTGTTACACACACACGCACACAGACACACACACACACGCGCGCGCGTGAGAATGGTACATACAGGTTTTTGATCTAAAGCAAGAGTCGCATGGCCTCCAAGATGCACGCCGCGCGCTTGCCATCTCGGAGGCCATGAAGAGTCTCACAATGCCTCACAGATGGCAGCACATTATCTAGCGTTCGCTGTTTGCTTGATCAACGCCTCCTCTGGAAAAGGCGGCATTGGCTTGATATGTTTTCCGCAAGATGGACATAGTTGTCCATTTCCTTTCTCGATTTTTCGCTCACGGATGATTTTTCGCTCACAACCAACGGTCCCCGCGGTCCCGACACCGACGACGGAATTTCTGCGACACGAGCTCTCTAACGCTATCGCGTTAAAATTACACATCATCTCCCCCTACGGGCGACCATGGTGGGATGCGAAAGCATCGCTGGGGGTGTGCATCGAGTTTGCGTTTCTCTTATGTGACTTATGAGACGGTGGTTGTCGAGGCGTTTGAATTACCGCTTGCCGACGCCGACGTTTACGTTCGGCTTCCGGAGCCTTCCTCTGCTCCGCGGTGGTGGTGCTGCCGCTGCAACTAGCGCCGACGTCGACGTTGTTCATGGCGTTTCGCACACCGTTGCACAGAGAGAGAATGACGGAAGCACAGCGAACGCGCGCTTTCGCAGTTTCGCAGCTTCGAGATTCGCTTGCTGGCGTTGCCCTTTACGTTCAGCTTCGCGAGCGTCCATAGCGCCGTTGCGAAGGAGAGTGCAACGCTTGCCGGCGTTGCCGTTTACGTTCAGCTTCGCGAGCGTCGACAGCGCGGTTGCGAAAGAGAGTGCAACGGGAGCGAGTACGCGCCGCATTATATACGGGCGCAGAGCTTTGGCGGAGAGAGAAAAACGGGAGAGCAGAAACGAAGCGGAGAGAGCACTCACGCCACCTCCTCCCACCTCCTCACGTGAGCGCGAGGAGAAGGGTGAGAGTTGGCGCATGCGCAGCATGGTTGCGGACGCCGCAGAACGGACACTGCCCCGAGCATAAGATGCTTTCGCATCTAAAACATTTTGTGACCTTCATTTTTTTTCTTTTCACAATCATGCATTGACCGTGAAATTGAAGAAAAGAAACGTAACTTTCAAGGTATACTTTAGTAGTGCAACTTTCGAGCGTGTCTTTAGTGCCCTTTTTATACCACAGAGCGACGAAAAATGCATAGCACTTAAAAAGCTGTCAGATATGTATTGCGTCTAGCGGGGAGGGCATTTATTTTTGGTTGATCTTTTTTGTAACAGCAAATAAATACTTGTTAAATTGTGAATCATTTGAAGGACAAACATGAAAGATCAAAGCTCTTAGAGGTCTCGTCACACATTTTCTTATCAAGAATAGAAAATTTCACGTGCCTTTCATGTGACCCGACCTTTAACTCACTAGTTTCTATGACCGCCATTTCTGGCCCCTTTTTCTTATTTCTTCTTTTTACATCGTTTGTTCCGATGCGCTTTCGGGGAGTTGGACGCGTTCACGTTTAGTTCGTTAAGGCTTCTTACAAACACCATGCGTTATTTGCTACTAGGAAACGAGGACATATTGGCAGAAACTAGGCCTGCATACACACAAAATATTACACTAAAAAGAGTTGGTGAGAAAAAATTTCAGCCAATCCAGATTCTGTATGTACTGTTAGCGAAGGCAACCGTCCCATCACGGAAAGCACTTACGAAAGAAGATCATTGTGACTTCGGTCCCTGATATTTTCCGGCTTATTTATGAATGACATTTTTAAAGCCACACACCAGTACCTTTATATATTCGAGCGTTACAAGGCTATACAATTTGTGAGGTTCTTAAAATGGAGATGATGATACGTGGATTTAGAATGACAAAGACAGAACGGGGTTATGAAAGCCGACGGGAGTGGGCGGGAACGAATGCTTGGCACCATCGGTACTTCCTTAACGTTCGAATAAATTTAGGTAAAAGCAGTTCTGGCTTCATCTCGCCCACTATACTAATGCACCCAGTTCGGTATCCACCATCTCTTTTGCCGCCGATTCGGTAAGAAAGCCACTAGCTGCGAGTCGTATTTAATGAGAGAACGACAGGAACGCCAACCTAGACATGGCCTGACAGCGCAATACGAACCGCTCGCATTCATCCAATAAGCCTGCTGTCGACTGATACTGACCGTCGTTTGCGTGGCACTACGCCGTCCAAGATGCAGGAGGCGCAATTATACGCTTCAGAAAGGCCGAAGAAGACGTGAACAGCTGATGGGCCGCAAATATTTAACCGTCAAGTAGAAGCGTTCGTTGCCGTATACACGTGTTGGCATCTAATGTTACGGCCGTGCTGAAATACGAAGAAGTATTCTGATACTTTGGGATGGGGAGGACGAGAAGAAGGAGGAGAGGAGGGCTAGTGAAAGTCTTACAAGCTTTAGGTCTTTTTAACATTATGCATCGATAACTTCCGAAACTGAACTCTCAAGCGGACGTTCCGAGCCACTTATCTCACATAAAAAACTCGCTGAATCTTCACGTGCTCACATATTCTGTACGTTAAGATCAGGTGCACCGGTGTTTCCCTCAAACCACGTTTTATAAAATAGTACTTGGCCTAGTCTTAGCGATATCATAGGATATGTAGGGCGCCCTCCCGCCGCGACGCAACCCTACTGGGCCGCCTGTTGTTAGGAGCGGCGTCCACGAAAACATACTTCTTTCGCATGGAAATTTCAGATCCCTCCGGATATCACTCCTGCAATAGTGAGAAAGCGATATAACACGTACTGTGCTTTTGTGATCGCTTTGCGACAGAGCGCAACGTTCTTCGCACTGGGTTTAACCAACCAGACAACAGACCGTTTTCAGGAGAAAAGATCCTCGGACCGTGGCCCTGCGCGTCACAGGCCAGCAAAGCGACGCGGGCACTGACACTGTTCTTAAAACTGACCGGGTTAAGCGACTGCTTGCAGGCGTGCATTGTACAGACGCCCATGTTCCACCGTAATAGCACCTCCTTCTCTCCTCTGACTTATTTTAATTGTTTAAGCCCTTTCCCCCAATGCAGGCTAGCAGACCCGACGCACATCTTGTCGACCTCATTGCCTTTCCTTCCTTTCTTCCTCCTCCTCATTACAAATATAAATGACGAAGTAGTGACGTCATGATGAGGAAAAAGAATACAAAGGAAACGTCAGGAGATGCCACTGAAGCCTACTCTGCGCGGTTTTAGTAAACTTTTCAGTGTACAGCCTCCGGCATTTTTAACTATATCACTCGAGCGTCCACTGAACGCAGTATTAGCGCCTTACGGCGGCGATAATCTGCGATACCGGCAGCAGTATACGCAGCCGCACAAAGCAGCGCTAGTGCTCCTTTGCGCACCTGGACGTACGACTGGCGGTCTCCCAGATTATTGTCGATGTAAGGCGTTCAGTGGATGCTCGAGTGATATAGTTAAAAATGCCGGAGGCTGCACATGCCAATAATTTTGTTCGTAATAGCATCGTAAAAATAGGGAGAAAATACAGGGTCACTCCTGGGCACCTTTCAAACTACACGTGTTGCCTGCTAGAGGATTATCTGTGCATTACTTCAGTCCCACCGGCGACATATTTATCATGAGGTGAATACTCCCGCACTTGTTAGCGAGTTTACTAGCCGTACAAAACTTTTGAGGTTTCGTACGACTTGCAATCTCTCACTGCGCACTTCGTGTGTTGAAGACGTTGAAGTTTGTACTAACCCTGAGGAAACAAGTTATTAGTTTCGTTGCATGACTTACTTTCACTGCACATCCATAAGGCATAGTTATTATATGCCGAGCCCCTTATAGGGCAGGTGGGCAGAGCACATTTTTAAAGCGCGTCAAACAATGGCTACAGCCAACCATAATTATTGCTCCTGCGGGATTTCTTTTTCCCCCATAACGAGGCATCATCCCGTTTAGCATTAGCTTTAGCGCTTAAATATGACAGTGAACTTGTTTTCCAATGTTGGTTCGGCTACAAAGGGACCCTCTTAGAATGACAGCTTATATAACGACACAAAAGACCTTGCCACGACATGCTGAGCGAGCCTTGTAAGCTTCAATTCACTCACCGCTGTACTCACCGTCAGTTCTGCTCCCACGCACTGTCGAAGACAGAATCGCTAAGGACGTCAAGAAGACTGACGTGCGAAGAACTTGGATTCTCGTGCGGGGACGCTCCATCGTTTGCAGTTGCGCTGTGGCAACCCCAGTCAAGCCAAAAAAAAACTACCAAGATTTCGCGCGTAAATCAACCAGACGCGCAAGCTGGCGGAGCGACCTCAAGGAAAAACTTAAGATGCGAAGTTTGATTAGAGAGTCCAGGGAGAAATAGATCGCGCTTCCAGCGGAGCTACAGGACAGCGAATGTGAAAGGCGAACGCTGGTGCCAAGTAGCGCGCGTTTCAGTGAGAGAAAGGCAGAGAGGAGGTGGGGAGGAGAGCGTTGAGCAACAGAGAGGAAAAGTGCGCGCGCGCGCGCGATGCTGAGGTAGCGCCCTCTTTCGGTAGCGCGCGAAAACTGCACTGGACGGCCGATTCCGGCCGCTAGCCCCGCGCTAAAACACAGCTGCATCTTCTGTGCTGTCTGTCTCACTTTTGTCCTTCATGTTGCTCTAAATCGCTTCGACGAGGGCATCAAAAATTGTTTCAGATACCGAGTGTCCGTTTAATCTGGCTGATAAATGCAAACTGCTGACACCGCTGGCATAAGAAGCCGCTATGCGCTATTGACTAAGTACCACAGCTTTTTTTAGTTCTCTTTTTCGTTATTCACTGCAGGGAACATGTCGCCAGTGTGGAATGAAACCCTGGCATCGCTGCAGGAATCATCTGCTTAGCAGAAAGGCTGAGCTGACGCAAGGTTCTAGTTATCCGTCTCCAAGGTTTGTTGCAAAATTCACTGCCGTTCCCTTAGTCTTCTTAAATCCTCCCCCGAAGCACTTCGGGACCCAACTAGATGCAGAGTTCACTAATCTCGCGATTTATGTTAAACGCCATAGGTTTTCGTTAATATTCCGTTTTAGTGCTCCAATTTCAACATAACCATTTGAAGCGTGGATTAAAAAGCTAATTAGTGGAAATAGATATCCAGCTGCTGCGCTTTGCAGTGGGAAGAAACGTCGTCTTGTACGAGCCATCGGTAACAAAAAACTGTGCCTAATTATAACGCAATATGCCAAAATAATGCCATTTTTTTATTTTAGATAGTCACAGTATGACAACAAGAACCCATGAAGAACTCTCTTTCATTCGTATATATATATATATATATATATATATATATATATATATATATATATATATATATATATATATATATATATATATATATACCGGGTGTCCCAGCTACTGCACAGCACGATTTAGAAAAAAGAGAGGAATGATGAACGACGTTATGCGAAGCAAACCTAGTACATGTTGTTCCCAGTAGACTTAAGTACCGACTACTTATTTTTTTGTTATTGAGGTTTAACTAATTACTTTAATTATATTTTCAACTTCGTAAGTACTTATATAATTATAAAAATACCAATGAGGCATAGTTGTCGTTTGTAAATGACATCTAACTGCGCTATTTTCATGAACGTACTATTGTGTGCCCATTTCTTCAAGTTGATGTAGAAAGCCCGCGAAATGTAAAAATAACACGTGACTTAACTGCAGCGCGCATCAGGAAGCATGGCCCTCAAGCATGCTCGCTGTGAGGTAGCCAGTATCAAGGAAAAAAATGTAGAAAGAAAAAAAGTCACAGTTTCGCCGCAACGGCTAAGCAATGAACGCGGTAGCAACGAATTGGAATGTAACGCGATGAACGGAAAGCAGCTCGAAATTTCCAGCGCGTCGCTCAAGCGCAAAGGACGCACGAAAAGAACACACACAGGACGAGCGCGAACTGTCATGCGTCACAGCTCGACACTTCAAGCGCACTGCTCAAACAAAAGCAACGCACGAAACGAACGAACAGATACACACAGGACGAGCGCGAACTGTCACAATTGTTGGTTATTTCTGTTTGAACAGCGCGCTCCTTTCGCAAACGCGGCCGCTGCAACGAGCGAAGTGATCTTCGTACGCTCTGTGACTTCAACGCGGACATCGCGGGGAAAGCACAAGACATACAACCCCCCGCTCCACCCCCCACCCGCCCCCTTCTTTCCTCGAGATAAGCGCACGATGGCAACCATGCCCTGTATGGCGAAGAGCAACGGCGTTACCTGGCAGCTACTACCGCGCGAGCAGACAGCGGAAGCGCAAGGTTCTCCCTGCGCAAATATTAGGAGCGAGGGAGCTGGCCGACGCCTTTAAGTGCGCCCGTCGTGCTCCTCGCGCCATCTCGCTGGTAATGAAGAAACGCTTATGAGCGCCTGCCGTCTCTGAGTACTGCGGTAAAGGGTGTGTATATAACGCTCGCCGTTCGCTACCTGAAGGATCTGCCTTTGGTGGCGTAGTGGTTAATGCCACGCGCTGCGGAGGTCGCTGGTTCGATTCCGCGCTTCGGAAGCTTTCTTCAGAATTATGTTTCTTTGGGACTTTTATACATATATACATACTTATACATATACGCAGCATGATGGCGGCGACGGCGACGGCAAAAACCAGTCCATATAATTGCTATAGCGATAAAAAAAAAATAGATCGCCCTCTCTGCCACTCCTCGGCCGAAGAAGCGCGTTGTATTGATCTTATGGAATTGGGCCGTAATTAGAACATTGCTCCGGCCGCGTTATCAATGACAACAGTCGGCCGTAAGACATGAATAATGATAGCGGCATATCATCATTCGATTGGAAGGAACCCTCGTAAAATTGCGACAAATGTTGCTGGCGCTCGTTCCGTACCGTTGGCAAAGTGCGGAACGCTGTTTCCGGCAGCGGATAGCAGAGAAAGCAGTTGTTTGCATTAATATTATTTGAGGGCGCTGCTTTCTTTTGAGGGTGGGAGCGCAGTCGCGGGTAGTACATTCTTGGAAATGGCGCATTTAGATGTCATTTGAACACGCCTATATATCTCTCATTGACATTTTGATGATTACGTGAGTACTTATCGAGTTACAAGTGTAATTATGACTGTTTAATTAAACCTCCTTAGCGAAAAAAAATAGTAGTCGATACCCGAGTCTGCTGGGAAGAGTATGTACTAGATTTGCTTCGTGTAGCACCGTTCCTCTCTTTTTTTTTAAAGCTTGCTGCACGATAGTGTTGGCGCCCTGTATATGTCGCAATATTGACTGAAATGTCACTTGCTGCTTCATTGATTCCCGCAGTATTTTTACCGTATATTATAGGAACTTTATTAAATGAAGTTTTGGGCGTACAACAAACGTAATCCTTCCGAAATTTAATACTACTTTTTGTCTTGTCATACGGCTCAGTAACTCCGGGACACCCTTTAACGTGATAGGAATAATCACATTTCTTTTCTTTTTTTTTACATTTCACCTGAGCACAGTTCATCAATAACATATATCATGCAATTTTCATGCGGGCGCTGTTAGATTGGGCAAACAGGTCGTTGCGTTGAGGATCACCTGCGTGAACGTACCTACTCGCATAGAGGCTTATTTGCATGTCATTTGGCGAATATTGTAACCAATATGTGTTTTCGCGAAACCTGTCTTGATGAATGCACTGTTATACACTCTTAATCAAATCCTGGCTAACGCATGCCCTGTAGGCGGGACGCTTCAAAACACAGGAAAACTCCCGGCTATAGTAGGCCTTGACAAAGGAGTTAGCCGTGACAAGTGTAAATAAAAAACGTGCACCCTTCCCCGCCGCCTTATAGACTGCCTGCAGTATTAGTCGCGCGTCGGTGTGGGCGGCGTAAGGGAGAATCCTGGCTACAGCTCAGCGTATGCTCCCGCGTGTTATAACTTGTCGGCGCAAGCGTCGGTGTATACGCATGCGCCGACAGCGTTCGCCGCAAAGGCGAGCTATGCTGCGAGGAGGTGTACGCATGGAGCTAACTACGCACCCTCTCTTGCGTGCGTGAAAGGGAATACGGGCCGCTACGCTCTCCGTTGCACTCCGCTTGTACTGTTTTTGCGCAGAGAAAAGAAAGGAAGGAGGTAAAAACGAGAATTCGAAGATATTGTGCGACGGGAAGGGGGTTGCGTTTTTGGCGCGAACGGTTAGTTTTAGCGCATTCCACGACAGCGGCGGATGTTTAATAGGTTGGTGTGGTTTGTTGAGCGTGCCGCGTGAGCCGGTACTCGGCCGCCATGGAAAAATTCTCTTATCTCAATATTAAGGGGGTGTTGCGAAGACATAGCGACATCCCCTTGCACCTGCAATGGCTACACGCAAGCAGTTGACGCTGGATTACACGACGCTTTCGCGCCATTTCTGTCTCGCTGGTGCGCACACTGTGGACACAGCCCGGCGCATCGTACCCGCCTGGGTGAGTGTTCTTCTTTCTTCACATATATGCTCGTGCTGTTAGCGTTCACATTGTTGCATGCTTGCGCTGATATATATGAATGACGGTATTGAGCTGTCAGAATATTCTTTTGACGGCTTTTGAAATAACTATACGAGTATGCGTACGAGTAACTATACGAGTATACGAGTACTTATCTTTGTTGTAATCGTCATCCGTCTCTATTGTTGTCGCGCTGGCCACATTTATTGTAAACTCTCATACATTTCAGAGGCTTTCGTCGCTCTTGACAGGTGTCACTGAGATAATCACTTCGTGTTGCTTGACAAGCTGTGTAATTTTAGCTCTCGCATGGCTTCTTATCTTTCGGCTAACAACTGTCCTCTGCATTTATGGTCAATGATACAATGCGGCAATCAAAGAAAGCATATTTTTGCTAGCAGTTGAATGATGATAGGACATCCTTTCATGGTAGGTCGTTATACTTCGCATTTACATTTCTTTTTTTTACCTTTAGGAAGCAGAAAAATTTTTCCACAATCAAAAAGTAATGAAACTGCACTTACGAGTACCGAAGACGTTAGTTGGTTTCATTGGATCAGGCGCTCATAGATGCGACAAGCGGCATGTCATGTTTTTAGGAGGCAAAATCAGCAATTTCACTTTCTTAATAGCGACAGTCTTTAAGACGCGGTTTGCGGCCTAATTTCTAACAAGTTTTAAAGCCAGCCTCATTCATGCTCGTGAATACATGTGCGTATTTACTGTGTCCCGTCACTTATTTCTGTGGTGTCTGGTCACATTTGCCCATTGGTCTTATGCAGTGCCAAGTCAAGTGTGGGCAAGTACATCAGTGCATCATGCACCAGCTGTGGTGCCTGTGCAAACTGCAGATCTCGATGAAGGTAAAGTAATGCGTCATATGTAATTTAGGCGTTAGCTAGTTGATGGCATTTTTGTTCTCTCATCCATCATTTCATGCGATGCAACAGCGATATATAACCGTGGTTGTATAAAAGTACTGTTGTTTTCGTTGGCAGCTTATTATTTATGTTGGATTGCTCATTGTTAATGTTATTACAGAGAAGTGAAGTTCATAGAGCAATCGTAATAAGGGATATAATTCTTGTTCATCCTCGTGTTAGTATACACAGAATTTGAATACGTTTGCAGGTGGCAAGACCTTCTGACACAAGAGCCAGGCGCAATTTTATCGAGCAACTGGCAAGGAGCTCACACCTTGCAGGGTCTCCAGCAGCAGCAGCAGCAGCAGCAACACCGGCCGTGGTGTTGTTTACAATGCCGTAACTAAGCATACGATCTTTCTTTGTGTTTTTTATTAATTTTCTTTGTGTGTGTGTGTGTGTGTGTGTGTGTGTGTGTGTGTGTGTGTGTGTGTGTGTGTGTGTGTGTGTGTGTGTGTGTGTGTGTGTGTGTGTGTGTGTGTGTGTGTGTGTGTGTGTGTATCACTCCCATCTAAATATCGCATCCGAGCACTGACCCGCCGCAGCGAATTAATTTTTAATTATGCATTGGCTCCTACAATTCAAATATTCGCCGTGACTGGCATTCCCCTGGTATTAAAGAAAGTTCGTTTGCAATATTGTGCGATAGTGTGCAACCAAATTTCAAGCCAAGTTTACCTGCCACTTTACTTACTTAACGAATGAATCGTGAGTCTATTGTTAAAATGCTTTCCTTGTACGTGATTCACATCAAATTGCGGCTGTGCTGTGGTTTGGACTTGCAGCCGACATTCGAAACAGCGCTTCACTTTTAAGAAAAACTGGAAGTTTCATGGAGAAGCTCAACAAGGTCAAAGTCATACTCGGTCAGACGTGCAATGCCCGCATGTATTTCGTGGAGATCGATGAGTATATCTGAGGAAATCATGCTACGCTTTCTCTCATAACTGTAGTAAGATTATGGTTAAAACACTATATTAGAAAGCTTCATTAGCAACTGCTGAAAACACTTGTATTTCTAATAATATTTGTAACTTCTGTGACGCTGTCTACACAAAATTCGACAAGGTATATAACAAATTGTAAACGTCCGTTTACCAGGTAGAAGTTTTTGTGTGATGGGCGAAGACACTAGGTGATCTAAGAACATAACGTGGCATGTGTCCTCTGCTTTTCTTTTTTTTTTTCCGTCAGGATGACCTGCCAGCAGCCCACCCATCACCTGACCGCTGAATTTGGAGGGAGTACGACAACAAGGCGTTCTACTGCGATCAAGTGCAAGAGAAAGTGAAACCTTCGGTTGGCACACTTCTAGAGAAAACCCTTATTTGGTGCTTGACGATGTACTATATTAAGGACCTCACATACCCAATTGGGTATGCGCAATACTTCGTCTTGTGCAGAGTAATATGAACCCAGTTGTTTCCCAGGTGTTTTGCCGGCGGGAAGCTGCTGAAGACACATTGAAAAGATCAAAGGTATTCGTTAAGCACCAGAATATATTTGTCCAAAAAAAAAAACATCGGATGGCACGTTTATCGTTTCCTTCAGCGTTAAGCATTGCTTTTAGCGCTGTTTGTATTTTTTTACAATAAATAATTATTTTTACACCTGAGCAGTACCAGTTTCTCGCATGCTTATACACGCTAGACACAGCAGGTACTGTTGAACTATGAAGCTGGTATAGTCCGTGAAGTCATTCTCAACCGAAATGATTCCGCTGAACGGTAGATTTATGGGGAACGCGGTGCGTCCATGCTTTAAACGCCGCTACTAAAAAAAAACGATGCGAATTTTTATACGCATGTCTAAACACACTGCATCCTTATAGTTTACAAGCTCACTGTTAATGGTTAATCTAGGTACCCATCAAGGGGGAACTGAGCGCGAAAACGCTCCTATGTGATGTAATCGGTTCACGTTAAAAAATCCCAAGTGGTTAAAATGAGGTAGTATTAGCATACGGTAACCAGAGCATCGTGTGCATAATTTCTTGTGTTTGTTGCCGCTGCGCATCTGTCGAAGACTACACACTGGTATACGCACGTTACTTTCCGAATACAGTATAGCGTACGTGCCCAGCCAACGCAACGTGTGCGTACACAATTCTAAAACTCTGTCAGCCAACAATCAACCACAACACGGCGTGCCACTTGACGTCAAGGGAGTCCGCATTAGGGATACCGCAACCTGACTGCTTTCTTCGTTCTTGTGCATGCCACAAACACACAAAAATAGCAATGAAGACGCTGGATAGGATCAGTGGGGGATTAGTGAAGAGACCTTCGTCCTCAAGTGGACAGGTTGGTACTGATAAAAAACAAAATGCTTCCTTGGACAAATGCCCGAATCGTTTGCCGTGAAATGTACATATCTAATTTAACGTTCTACTATTAGTAACGGCATGCTGTCAAAATCAAGTGCAAGCAGTAGAGCTTCCACGAGGTGTTCTAGATTTCGCAAAACCATTCACCCTTTTCTCCTAAATCCGCGGTAAGCAATGCCTAAGTCTGGCAAACAATATTTGCATAATTAAATGACCGTCCTCTGGAATGTACATATGTGCCAGCGCAAAGCGCGCACGCCGGTAGGTGTACCTGGTATAACATCGCTGCATTGGCTTAAAAAGTTCAGACATCGCTAAACACTCCATGCTCGACAAATGGCCAGTCTACGTTAGCTTTCTTGCAATATGTGATAATTTAGCAGTTTAAGTTCCTTCTGACGACTGCCACACTGAGGCGCAACCGCTTTGCATGTGCGCAATAAAAAAATAAAAAAATCCAGCTTGCACCAAAAGTTGCATCCTTCGTAGACCATACCTTGTCTTTTAGCATCTGCGCATATCTCTGCAACACTAGAACCTATTACTCGATGGTGGCAAATTAATTTTCTATTAATGCAGCACTATACTACGTTCTGGTTTTCTGCTGTACGCAACGCGTCTCGGTAATTCGCACTTAAAAAATAGGTGCGTGTATGCGTAAAAAACTCCAGAAGGCTATCCCATGCACTCTAGCACAACAAACATTGCCCAGTCGCGTGCGCATGCAAATGCAGCTGTGTGGATGTAGCTCGTAAATGTTTGCATGTTCCGCCGCATTAATCACGGCGAGATTTGTCAAAAATTTATCAAAAGGTGAAACTTGTACAAGGCACTGCATGCCCATGAAGGTGCCTTTCGCACCAACACTATACTTAGTACATTGCATGAACTCGCGCTTCGAGAAAATGTTTCAGTAAACTTATGTGAAAAATATAGCAGCTTTTAGATGAGTGTGAAGTGATTTAAATAGCGTGGCGGGACCGCTATACCAGCGTGAATCCAGACGTTCTCAAAAATATGGCCACTGATGGAGTCCTGACAGAAAACAGAACGCCACAAATATTTCTGCGATAAGTGCTGCCGGATATAAGATCCAGTCCATGTTAGCATCAAATTCCTGCCTGCGCACTGCGTGCCTGAGAACGGCGAACGGCGAGCCGCGTCTTCAGCGTGCACAGCCCTAATCACGGGTCACGTATGTCGCGCGAGTGGCGTCCAACATAAACGGCATTTCCTCCGGGGCGCATGTCCGCCGAGCGACTGCGAAGCTGCATGCAATCAGCGCCAGCTCCTCGCTTCCGTGATCGACGCAAACGTCGCCCACATGTTTTATTGAAGCTAAAATAATGTCTACTGGAATACTGTCATTCATTTGAGGGGGTAACGACGTGCACTATCCAACGTTTAGAGCCAAGATGAGTTCCTTTACAAGTGAAGTTCATCTGCAATGCGTGCACGGCGTACCGCACCTGCTCGGGCGTGTTCGCATATTGTATATACGGCTGACAATACCACGATTATCAGCGCATGTTCATCTCAGAGTGTAATTATTACGGGGACAGGGTCGAGCCAACGACGGTAACAGGTAAAACATCCTGTCATATGAGCGTGAGCGGTTTGTTCTGAAGCACGGCCGACTACGGCTTCGAAATTAACTGAATAAGCTTAGTGACGATATCGGCTACCGGCCCGGCAACCGTCGGCGCTGAAGCGGCCAGCGACGTTACTGAGAACACGGCGATTCTCCGTCGGTAATCGGCTACGTCGCTGTGCGGTTGGCTCGGATAGATTCCGAGCACACGTTCCACGGCAAGCGAAAACTAACGTTGAAAACTCGTTCAATCCACGAAAGGCAGCAGGCCGACGGCTAACATCAATAGGACTCGAGTATTATGCGCGCCAAGATTCTTTAAATGTCACTGAGGCGCCAGTGCCGAATATATGCGGAACAGTTTTATCTTTTATACCAAGCACGCAAATTCGCTTCAAGCATGCTCCCAGCAATAACTTGAGTGACCCCGTATATATTTCCACGAATGTCATTTAAAAAAAAACGCCAGGCCTGCGCGGAAAGCGCAGCACAGTCACAGCGAAAGCTGGAAAAGCGGCATTTCTAGAGCCCGTTATAAACTCTCCTGTGGCTACTAATACAGGTACATTAGCAACGTACCCACTACGCAACAAAGCGTAATTTTTGGGAAGTTGGGAAACACCCAGCACGACATTATTCGTTGTTCTGCGGAGAAGCGAGTTACCATATGTAAGCGATTATGTGCAGTTTGTTGATGCGGCGGTTGATGACGATGAATAATTATGGTTGCGCCCTTTGTAATGGGTTGGAAGCTTTAAAGGACCCACTAGTTACGTAATGCATATTGTGTGACACCCGGTCGTTATTTAACTGTCCCACCACGCTTTATAACACACTTTAACCGGAGAAACGTAGAGCGAGAGAGAGAGAGAGAATTGACTTTATTGAGACCCTGAGGAAATGGATCATGGGAGCCTTATGGGCTTCCTTGGCAAACAACAGAAGTGCACTTGCGAGGAACCCACTACGCTATAAATCGTTGTAATTTTTGAGAAGTAGGGCAGTAGGCACTGTGCCATTTTTCGTCATTCTACAGACAGCCGTGGTACCTGCTAAACGCATGTAAGGCATTATGCGCACTTTGTTGATGCTGTGCGTGATGACGATGAAGAATTATGGCAGAGCTCTTTGTAATGGGTTGGGAGCATTTAACAACCTACTCGTTGCCCAGTTCGCATTGTGTGACACCTGGTTACAGAATTCACGTTGTGCGACGCTTGGTGCTTATTCTACACTTTTACCACGCTATATTGCATATGCTAATGTGGTTCCTTCCCGACATGAAGCCTGTATAGGACCTTTTTGCAAAGCAGTTTCAAGCACCGGCATGGCTCACAGGTTGAATACTGGGCTCCCACGCAGAGGGCCCAGGTTCGAACCTCGTTCCATCCTGGAATTTTTTTCTTATTTAGTTTTTTTTCTTATTTCGAGCGATACTGGTTACGGACAGCGGCGGCGGCGGCGGCGGACAACTACGGCACCAAAAACGGCCGGTGAAATGATCTCATAACAGCTTTCGCTGTAAAATGTCTCCTTACGTATCAGTGAACGCTACATTTTAATACGACCTCCACTGCACTAATACGCCAGAGCACGTAGCGATGCATTGGTGCATATAAACCCCCGTTCTTTTACGACAGTGGCCGCGGCGTGATGTGGTATAATGGTTAGCGTACGCTTGGGGATCGAGTGTTCGCGAGTTCGAGTCCGCGTATGTTTACTGTGAATGTTTCTGTCGTTTACTTCTGGATGCAATATGTGTATATAGATTATGTATGTCATAAAATATGTGTCTAAGCCTCCAAATCCCAGAATAGAGCTTAAAAGGTGACCCAAAATGAAATTTTTTTTTCGCCGCTTCGTACACCGCCTATAGCTAGGACGCGCCGTAGCTGAGACGCACCGTAGGTAGGACTTTCCGTAGCCAGGACAGCTGGTCACGTGGAACGAGGAGATGTCTATAGCCGGCCTTCAACTAGCCGGGATTCGAGACGAAAAATCTCCGGCCTATATTGAGTCCCGCCTCTGAGATGAGCCGCTGAGAAAGCTACTACGCCGAGGGACGGCTACGGGTAGCACCGCCTACAGGTTGTGCCGGCTAAACAGACAGCCTATAGGCGTTAGATTTTTCGTCTCGTTTCCGGGCTATAGACTGCCACTTTAAGCAGGACATGATTAAGAGCGTAGGATGGCACCACGAGCAGCGAGCTCGCCAGATTTTTGAAGCGTTCGAAATACGCCAAGGTGACTCATGTGTGGTGTGCCCTCTACAGTGTCACGCGCGTTTCTTTTTGTATTTTTATGTGGCTGGCCTGTCACAGGCGTAACCACCGCTCTGCGCAGGCCGCGCCGAAATGCCTGGGAACCTTTTCGATTTTAGACTATTCTCATAAGATTGCGCGCACAACGTGAACAATTCAATTTACTCTGGAACTACACTCTTAATCGAGTCCTGGCTAACGCACACCATGGGGTGGGACACTCCAAAACTCAGAAGAACTCACCGCTATAGGAGGCCATGGAAAATGAGTTAGCCGTGAAAAGTCTACAAAAAATCACATTTTTACCGCAAGGGCGAAGTAATGATTGCGACAGCGACATATTGTAATGTTATACGAAGGCTGGCAGCTAAGTCTTTTGAATCCGGTATCGTGTAACTCTACAAAACGCTAGTGTAAAAGAATACGGCCGCTCCAGGGAGTAAAGTGGTTTTCGCACAGTCTCTTCGCGTTGAGAGAACAGTACGTAGAAGGGTATACGAGCCGTCTGCTGATGCCTGCCGAGATAGCGCGTGCGCCAGCGCCCTTATAATAATTGTTCACAGTAGCTGCTCGAGCAACACCTCCCCCTCCCCTCCTCCGCCGCGTCCCCTCATGCTCCTACAAGGCGGGCGGGGCGTTTCCTCTCTGCCTGAGCAGCAATCGACGGCAGGCCTCACACGCGAGCTGGTGTTATCGCATGCGCCCTCCGTGCGACAGGGATGGGCAGGCTCGTTTCATCTCTGATACAACGCGCAGAAGGATGTCACCGATTTGTACTTTATACGGAAGATGACGGCTACGGCAAAAGCCCGTCGAGAATGTCTATATAATTTATATCGCAATGAACAAACAAAACAAAACGGGCACCCCCCACCGCCGCCTTATAGACGGCCTGCAGCATGAGTGCGCCGTGGGTATAGGCCGCATATACAGAACCCTCGCTATAGCCCAGCGTATGCTCCCTCGTGTTTTGAACAAAAGCGCCTGTGGATGTGGATACGCATGCGCAAGCAGCGCCAGCCGCAAAGGCGAGCAACGCTGTGAGGAGGTACGCATGGAGCTAGCTAATATACTCTTTCCTGCGCGCGTCAAAAAGAATACAGGCGCCGTCGGAAACATGATCGCTATCGCGCCACTGTGCTCGCCGTAGTTGTACTCCGTTGCTCTGTTTTGCGTGGAGAAGAAAAGAAAAAAAGGAGGTGAGAGCGCGAGTTTTAAGACATTGTGTGAAGGGTAGGGTGTTGCGTTTTCGAGGTCGCGCACGTTTTGTGATGCTGGCCGCATTTATTGTGAACTCATATACTGCTCAGGCGCTTTCGTCGCTCTTGACAAGTGTCACCGTGATAACCTGCGGCGTTTTTCTTTTCTGAAAGAGTCAAATCCAGAAACCGAAACTGCGCTATATTTCGCGGTAGCGTAAAGAGCACCTCAGTACCTATCACTTTCAAAAGAATTTTAATCAAAATGGGGCAATTCCAGAGTGTAACGTGAACTCAAAAAGGCAGTTTCGAATAAAAAATAAGCGAAATCCTTCCACTATTTGATTCCAACTGAGTCAGATACACTAAACCAGCGCTGCGTCAACAATCGTGACCAGAACAACCAACATGACCGCATCCAATCTGTTTCATTTGTGCCCTAGTTGCTTTGCTATCGTGCTTTCGTTTCACAATTACGTTTTCTAAGGCGAGTTGGTGCTTACTAAAGGACATGATGTTTTAGGGAAAAACTCGAATATAAAGTGCAAGAAGCCGACTTTCCTACTTCTTTCTGCCTCTTAGTGTTTGTTTTCGAGTTTAGCGCTACAGTATTATGGACTTCTTTCGCTCTAAGACGGTATACTTAAGTAGAAGACAACTGAAATCAACACGTTGCGCACCATAGCACCATAGGCATGCGCAGGGGAGGGGGGTGCCCCCCCCCGTAGTCCCCTAATAGGGGGGGGGGGGCGCAAAGTCTGCCCCATGCATTGACTTAATTGGGAGGGGGGGGGCGCTGCGATGAACCTTCACCCACCTTTGCCCCCCCCCCCCCCCTCTGAAGTGGAACCCTGCGCACGCCTATGTTGGGCACCGGTATATCCATGAAGAAGGAATGATCCAAAACGGCGCGGCATATAGTGAGCTAAGTAGGAGAGGAAGACTTGAAGCATTTCTTGAAGGCCTTGATACCAAGAGCAAGAAAATGCTGCCGACAGTCCAGAATGGTGCGCCTTTTGCCTGGAAGGACCACTTGCTCTACAATTCTAGTCATCGCCATTACGCTCACAGAGGACGGCACCAACGGAAGCAAAAAGGATGGTGTTCATGTTGTCGCAAAATATTCCTACATCGTTCATTCGCTGCGACTTAGACTTCCTTTACGAGCTAATTCAAGCCCAAATGAAATGTTTCAATCTATAACATCTACCTATAATCTATGACAGCCCAACCCAAATTTTACTCATGAATGCCGACGATAGTGGGCTATACAGATTTTAACCACAATATAGATTTGAGGTATTTTGGTGATATGAGTACGCTGGCAATAATTGTTTGAGTAGGCCCGACCATATTGTAAGTAGCAAAAAACTGCATTTTTCTCAGTTTCACTTAAAGTGGACTTGGCTCTTTGAAAAACAGCCAAGCTGTGTATGTTTAGCTTGCGCGTGGCATCACATCTTTTGGCTAACATCTGCTCTCTGCACTTCTGGTCAATGGTAAACTGCAGCAATCAGACGGAGCATATCCTTGCTGGCAGTTTAACGATGTTAGGATTTGTTTGCGTGGTGTGCTGTTGAACTTCGCCTTCACATTTTTAGTACCGTCAAGGAGCGGGAAAATGTTTCCATAACCAAAAAATAATAAACAAATAAATAAATAAGAAAATAAATAAATAAATAAATAAATCTTCACTTACGAGTACCGAAGATGTCTGTGCCTTTTCATTGTAACGGGCGTTCACATATACGACTCTTCCAGTGATTCTTCGCAATTTATTTTTTGATCTCGAATACTGCAGTCGCAGGGTTCTTTAATTACAAGGCATCATAATGAGCCTTGGTGGCATAGTTGCGATGGTATTGTATTGTTGAGTATGAGGCATCGGGATTGAACTCTGCATCTCAGTGCACCGTATTCTGAAGGCGGTTGAATGCAAAAAAAAAGCTCGTATTAGGATTTCTGAGCAAATAAAAAAAATCCTGGTGATGAAATTAGGGGCTTTTAGCTTGTACGTATACTTCTTACGTTACCGTGTTACCGGTTGCCGGCAGGAATCTGCGCATGCGCGGGCCTTTACGGATCGTAAACTACTCGCCGGATAGACTACGTTTACGGTCCTGTCTCGCAAATCCACCTTAATTCGTGGCTACTCGCGATATCCGCTTTGCGGAGACTCCAGCCGCCGAGTCAAAATAAGCCGAAGTGTGAGTGCCAATTGCGATCACCTTTTTCAGCCGTATTACCGCAGCTAGAGCGACCTAGAATACCGAAGTTGTAAACGTGAGAGGCCTAAAGGCCCTGACAGGCTGGATAGGTGGTGCCATCTATGTGGGTTCAAGATGAACAAGACAAGCACACAATTGTTATTGCAGAAACATCGTGCATTCTAGTTCCAGTGTAAATGCCTTGCAGCGCCATAAATACGAATGACTTGGCTTTTTAATCATTCTTTTCCTCTAAAACATTAGGTAAAAACAAACGTGTCCATGGCTGTGGTTGCACGAAGCGTCACAAGATGTCGACACCATCGTCCGGAAACCCGGTATTCCTACTCCCCTTTGCGTATACCGGGATACTGCACACGCTAAAAACATCTCATATGATTTTGCCGCAGCGGTAATTCAATGTTATCTACATTAAATATATTTTGAGTGCAGTTGCCATCATCATTTAGTGATTTGTGCAAACGTAAAGGTAGACGTTTACGTACGTACGTAAAAGTTTACGTATGGGGAGCTAACACTTTTCTAAAACATGTGTTCCGGTAACACGGTAAACGCAATCCGGTAGCACGGTAACGTTAAAAAGTATACGTACCAGCTAAAAGTCCCTATTAATTCAGATTATATTTGAAATAGTGCAGCACGCCTGGTAGCCAGTTCTTGTTTTAGTACGTAAAACTCTGTAATTTCACTTTCTGAATGGCGACAATTCTTACTACAAACTTTGTTGCTTAATTTGTAAGAGGTTCAGTAGGCCGCCTCATATATGCTCATGTATACACATACGTATTTATTATGCCCCTTTACCCTGGTTTCTGGTTACCTTTGCCTGCTGGTATTCTGCAGTGCGAAGTCAAGTGTGTGGAAATACATCAGCGGGTCTTGCACCAGCTGTGTTGCCTGTACAAACTGAAGTTCTCGAAGAAGTTTAAATAATATGTGATGTATACTTTATACGTCAGCTAACTGATGGCACTTTTGTCATCATGATGACTAAATGCCCCAAAAAATGTTTGTCATCATGTGAGGACATAAAAATACTATTGTTTTCTTTGGGAGCCTATTATTTATATTATTTGATAGTTTATTTTTATTATTGCTCCACAGAGGTGAAGTTCATACAGCAGTCGTAACAAAGCGTATATTTGTCGTTCAGTCCCGTGGCTGTATAGAAAGAATTTGAATACGTTTGTAGTCGGTAAAGTATTGTGATACAAGAGGCCGGCGCAGTTTCATCGAGCAACTGGCAAGGAGCTCACACCTTGCAGGACTTCCAGCCGTGGCATAAGCAAAGGGAGACAATGCAAGACATTGAAAAGCATGAAGGTGTGTTTCGGGGGAAAATTATGATAGCTTATAATTTACACAAGAAAGCATTAGCAAAATAAGTTTTTTGCTATTCCTGTATAGTAAGGCAAACGTGATGAAAGCTTAAGAGAATGTTATGACTTTCCTTGTTTTGCCATATTTCTTGTATTGTACTGAGGTACAATGGCTGCTGCTTCGCAGTTGAGTGGCATAATGTGCGGGCATGCCTGGAGCGCGAGTCTAGGCTCTCAGAGCTGCAGGTTTTTTTCGCAATACCGATATGAGGGCCATAACACATTCTTAGATGGAGAAGTGTGTCGCACACGGCCTACATGTTTAATTGTTTAGCAGTTCTGAAGTTTTACGCAGTGAAACGAAATGAGTATAATAAACCCGTCGTAATGAGGAGCTCCGGACACAGCGGATTCCATCCCATTCAAGTTTTCTTAAACATGCTACACGGTTCATTCTATCAAAAGCCTTGCAGAAATATATGGAAACGCCTATCGTTAACGCTTTCGCCTCTATAATACCTCAAAATATGTTTTTTTTTTATATAAAGCAATGACATTGCGTTCAGATATAAGGTATCAAGCCGAATTGTGATGGTCTTGTAATAACTAGTTCGTGAAAAACGTTTAACAATCTAATGAATATATTCTTCTATGGATTCCTTCAGAGCACTCTAACGATACAGTTGGCTTATGATTACACAAGTTATATTCAATGCGAAGCCTTTCTTAAGGAACCCAAGGCATTTTGCGCGTTTCTATATCTATCTATCTATCTATCTATCTATCTATCTATCTATCTATCTATCTATCTATCTATCTATCTATCTATCTATCTATCTATCTATCTATCTATCTATCTATCTATCTATCTATCTATCTATCTATCTATCTATCTATCTACGTCTGGGTGCTCTGGCGATCGCCTCCTCAACTTGGTCAAGGCCAAAATTGGCATGGGAGGTTAAGAGGGTTGGACGAATATTACTGTCTGGTCATGGCATGAATAGCGTAAAAGTCCTGCAGCGTACCTCGTCAAACCCTTTCCCCTAGGCACGTGTGGCACATACCCGTATACCACGGCCGCGGTTTACCGGTATGCGCAACAGGTAATTGGCAATTTATATCAACCCAGGAACGACGAGAACAAACATTGGTCATTTAAATGCGAGAGCGTTAGGAAAAAACGACATCGGCAGCGTTGACCCGACGAACGCAAAGGATAAAAATTAGGACCCCAGCAGAAATCGGACATAAGCATTCTGCGTGGCAGTCAGATATTCTACCACAGGGCCACACCAGGCCTAGAAAATGCTTTGGAAAAACAATCTATAAAGGCGTAATGTGGGTGCAACGTCAACTGTGGTTGTAGGGCTGGCTATCTAATTTTATAACAAATCAATAAACACTACATATATACTCCTACGATACAGGCGTCATGTCAGGTTAACGTCAATTGTAGTTCCAGTGTTGGCTGCGCTTTTAAGCAGTCTAATGAGCATTACATTTATATTCCGATGATTCAGCAAGCTATCTTCAAGCGTTGCTCGACCCTAGAGGAATACGCTAACGAAAGTGAGGTTTGATATTCACGTCGTCGCACCGTTACGCGCACTTCGTTTCGATAATACTGACGCATGTGCTCTAACGTGAGTGCTGACGCTAGGTCAGATCATAAGTTACACTTTAAACGCCGGTGCACACAACAATGCGCACACAACTACTACACTTACAAAAATACGTGGATCCACCTCGTAACGCTTGGCTCAAGGTTAAAAAAAGGAAGGTTAAAACTACTTGCTGACTGCTTCGCATGAAAGCGGTTCCCACAAGGCGTGTGATCTGCCGAATTTCCCCCTAATCCACACAGACACACTCATATATTGTAATGCACAGATGAAAAATGAGACGCTGAAGGAAGAAGAAGAAGATGTTAAGAATATGGTTGGTGTGCGATTGCAATAGTCATTCACCTTCACTGTTTTTATTGTACTGGTACGCAATCTGTATATAGATCCTGTTTATACTCTAAACGATTGCGTAACAATATTACACTTACGTTGGCGGTTTTCCATACCTCTCCTGCTTTATTTCAATTATTGTTGTGCAGCAATCTTCTCGTCTATCTTTCATCTTTACTTTCGCAGTACAAAATAAATCAGTGAGACTTACCAAAAACGCATTACTCTCAGGGTTGTAGCACCGCCGTTATATACACTTTTTTTCCTCGATGAATTCTTGCTTTGTCGTTTCTGCGAACCATCAGTGTCTAGTATTTCGCCTCATAGAGGCTACGCACCTACAGGACCGTCCTCATCAATACATCCTTCGGTGAGCTCCTGTCTCGAGCAATGCAACAAGACGAGGACATCCAACATCTATTCGTGCAATATTAAGGACAACTAATACACCACTCCCACTTCACAAGGCAAGCGTTGACTTCTATGAAAGGTCGCTCTAACGAAACTATTCCGTGGTTTTCTTTGCGTCCTATTGTACTCCTGGCAAGGGAGGCGCTAAGGTTAAGCCTTGGATAGCCGAAATTCGTAGCCAATAATGTCATCTACTTAGGAGAAAGATTGCCCTCTGTTTTTCGCAGATTTAGGATACTAACGGTGCAAACATTCCTAACGATGTATGAATATCCTATAAAACTAAAAATTGTTTTCATGTCTCAGCCAGCGTTATTTCCTCAATCTTACTGGCCTGGGTTTCGTACACCGCACGTGGGCTACGTACAAACACTTGTAGGATCATCATCATCATCATCATCAGCCTGTCTACGCCCACTGCAGGGCAAAGGCCTCTCCCATGTTCCGCCAATCAACCCGGTCCTGTGCTTTCTGCGGCCACGTTATACCTACAAACTTCTTAATCTCATCTACCCACCTAATCTTCTGTCTCCCCCCCCCCCCCCCCCCGCCGCGTTTGCTATCTCTTGGAATCCAGTCAGTTAACCTTAAAGACCACCGGTTTTCCCGCCGACGTGCTACATGCCCGGCCCATATCCATTTCTTCTTCTTGATTTCAACTATGATATCCTTAACCCCCATTTGTTCCCAGACCCACTCTGCTCTCTTCCTGTTTCTTAAGGTTACACCTATCATTTTCCTTTCCATCGATCGCTGCGTCGTCCTCAATTTAATTTGAACCCTCTTTGTAAGTCTCCAGGTTTCTGCTCCGTAGGTAAGTACCGGTAAGATGCAGCTGTTATATACCTTCCTCTTGAGGGATAGTGGTAGACTACCATTCATGATTTGATAATGCTTGCCGAATGAGCCCCATCCCATCCTTATTCTTCTAGTTATTTCACTCTCATGGTTCGGCTCCACGGTTACTACCTGTCCTAAGTAGACGTACTCCTTTACAACTTCCAGTGTCTCGCCACCTATCGCAAAGGGCTGTTCTCTGCCGAGATTGTTCCACATTACTTTAGTTTTATGCATATTATTTTCAGACCTACTCTTCTACTTTCCGTATCCAGTTTAGTAATCATGAGCTGTATTTCGTCTCCCGCGTTACTCATCAATTGATGAGTTGTAGGACCATTAGGTGTTAAATTGAGTGAAGTTCCTTCCATTCAGAAGGAAAGACCGGACCTTGAAATCTTTTTTGGCTATATATATCCAAATCATGCCCAAAATTTGCCTTACCACATATTAAACGGCTTACTACAAAGGCATTTAGAGGGGTTAAATACAACAAAATATCATAGCTACAGATGCCTCACACTCCGAAGAAAAATCAGGCATTCGTATTATTTCCGAAACCTTCAACTGGTCATTCTCATTAGGACAATATTTTGGCGGAATTTCTAGCGGTGATTATGGCTTTGCGAAAGCTCAACCCACCAACATCGTATGACCCTTTATCATTGTATTCAGCGCTCGCTGCTAATAGTGATCATCAATTGTCATGTACTTTTCATTTCCTTGTTCCCACCCACGTAACTTTAATCAGATTAATCTGGGTACCGGGCCACAAAGGGATAAAATTGAATAAAATGGTGGACACTCTGGCGAAAGCCGCTCTCAGTGGTCCGATACTCTCAATTATTCCCACATGAGCACTCATAATTCGTGACAGATTTAGAAGGCGTGCCATAATTCAAGACACCGGTAAAACATTAATCACTTATCTGAACGAATATCGACACCTCTTGTTCCTACGCCTAATTCCTACGCCAAATTCCCTTGGCGTAGGAATTTCTCTCCAACAATAAAGAGGAAGTTATGTTTGCGAAATTACCCTGTCGCGTTCCAAAAGTAAACTTTTATACGCATAGAACTGTTCTGGGTCCTTCCCTTCTTTGTTCGTTTTGCAACAAATACGAAACAGTCAAATATTATTTTTTATCATGCAACCGCTTCAATTTACAGAGGAAAAACATTCTCAAAGCGGTGTTTAATCGCATTAGAGCGGATTTCATTAGTTCTAATATTCTATCCTTGGGAGCCTCCTCAGTAGGTCATTGTTACCGGGGTGTCTGTTCTTCTGTATAAAAATTTTTAATTGAACCAGGGCGGTTGTGATTTCAAATTTCTAAATTAGCATTATTAATTTATTCTAACTATTCTATAATTAATTAGTCATAGAATTCATATGTTACCGCTTTTACCTATAAATTATTCGTTTCTAGGCTAATCCCTCAAAGTGGGTGTGAGCCATTCATAAAGGCAATCATCATCATCATCGTCTACTGCTCCACGTTTCCAGTGAGCGAAAAAAGAAAGGTCATCATGAGCTTCCAAGAGGACCATTCGGGACCGTCAAGCTCGCGGCCACCTGCTTATCCACCGGAAGTCAAGGCCACGCCCGAGCAGTTTCGGGGCCGTGCGAATACTTCCGCATCAGCAAGAGGCGGCGCTCGTCCTAAATGTCCGAAACCTCGCCGAAGCTTCCACCCACAGGTGAGCTTGGAGGCGCCGGAGGAGAATCCTACGCGTACTTCTGCCGAACTTGTACTGAGCACTGAAACAGAGCTCGAAACCAGTACCATCGAGGAGATAGACCCTGATCAGGTAGAGGAGCTGATTCGCGACTTGAACCTTCTCAAACAAACAATTAACGAGGACGAGGAGGAACTCGAGCTGAGCCGAATGAGGCTGAAACGTGACAACAAGTTCCTGCACAAGGAGCTCGCTAAACAGCGCGAGAAGGTGCACATGCTCCGAGAGGCACGCAGCGCCGACGACCAGAATGCACGCCCTCCGACTTACGCAACTCCTCGGTCACGCCGTAGGGGACAACGCGGAGGCGTTCTGTTTGCATCACCAGCTTCCGCATCAAGTGGCCACTCCGAAATGGCAGAAGGCGGGCAATAACTGCTGGATTTAGGCTCATTGATGGCTCCACTGGCGGAAGAACGTGACGGACATCCAACACCCGACAATGAGAATGAATTGCCGCTCTATGCTGAAGCAGTAACTCCATCATTCGGCGGGGTAGACAGAAATTGGCTTGGGGGAAACCAATCCAAGAAGAGGTCACCCGAGATCTTGAACGTGGACGTCGACACCACGCCCGAGTAGGAGACGGCCTCTGAGTCCAAGGACAGCCTCCATGGTGAAGGTTCAAGAGCGGAAATTGACTGAAAGCCATCAGGCTAAAATAAATGAACGTTTCACTGGTCTTCCTTCCTGTCTGTGCTATTTGTTGGTTCTCCATTTTTGTTATCATTTGCAACTAAACCATATGTACACATACGTTGTGGTATATTTACGTTCACATAAATAATTCTGCAACTACACTTTCTATTAAAAAAATCGCAGTTTCGCCGCAAGGGCGAAGCAATGAATGCGATAGCAAGAAACTAATGCTATACGAAGTGAGGCTCGCCAATGGATACTCTCAGTTTGAACAGCGCTCCTGTTACAAAGGCGGCCGAAGCAGCGAAGGAAACTAGCGTGCTTCAAGTGTCGAGCTGGGACACTTGATAGTTCGCGCTCATCTTCTGTTTGTTCGTTTAGCGGCGTCGTTTAGCGGCGCTCCGTAACATGAGCGCGGACATTACGGTTAAAGCTTGAAACATCCCTCTTGCCCTCACCACGAGAAAACCACGCGAGCAGACAGCGGAAGGCCAAGGTTCTCCTTGCGCAAATATAAGAAGAAGCGAGCGAGCTCGCCGACGACTTTTAAATGCGCTCGTCACGCTCCTAGCGCCATCTCGCTGGTAATGAAGAAACGCTTATGAGCGTCGGCCATCTCTGAGTCCGTCCAGCGGCAAAGGGTGTGTATATAACGCTCGCCGTTAGCCATGCGGAGGACCTGCGTTCCGTGGCGTAGTGGCTAGCGCCACTCGCTGTGGTATATTTACGTTCACATAAATAATTCTGCAACTACACTTTCTATAGAATAACTTCTTTTTTCCTTCGCGAACAGCCTTTGAGTACGTATCCACGGCGTTACGTTGCTAAGCACGAGAGCGTGGGTTCATTTTGCTCGATGGCGCATCGCCTCCGTACGCGAAGCTGTAGCTTGGAATCGTTTAGATTCGGCCGCAAATCCCGGTAGTTTTCCATAAGCTTCGCTTTTCAAGGCGTCTAGGCGCGCAGTGGAAGTATTGTAGTGTTTCGAGTGTAGTTATGATTGTATTGTTTATGTTTATTCAGTTTTAAAAGACTACTGATATAAAATCGAAATAGTGAGATAACTGGTGAGATATATAGTATGTGTCGACACATGCGTATCAGCTACAAAATATCAAATGCGAACATTGCCAAGAACACATTTAATATCAATAATTTTAATTTTAACGTGTATGCCGCTCAACTGAAAAAGAAACGGTGAACCTCGCGACATCGTCAGTAACTTGGTTTTAATCTAAATTGCATTGCACAAGCACCAACGTCGTGAGATTGTGCTGGCTTACACGTTCCTTAATAATAATATCTGGGGTTTTACGTCACAAAACCACGATATGATTATGAGAGACGCCGTAGTGGAGGGCTCCGGAAATTTCGACCATCTGGTGTTCTTTAACGTGCACCTAAATCTAGGTACACGGGCCTCTACCATTTCGCCTCCATCGAAATGCGACCGCCGCGGCCGGGATCGAACCCGCGACCTTCGGGTTAGCAGCCGAGCACCGTAACCGCTATACCACCGCGGCGGGGTTTCCACGTTCCTTGCTTGTGCTCTTTGCGGCACTTTTGAACGTCCTGCCGACGTCCACTAGCTAGATGACAAACTTCTGCGCATCCAAAATAAAGCAATCCGTTTTACAGTAGAAGCTTATTTTACGTTCTATAGTGTGATTTCTCTGAAAGTCTTATTTAAATTACCCGGATTCGAAACGCCAAGTCAAAATGGCGCTGTCTTCACACTTGCACATACGTTACTTCAGGAATTTGGCGTTGTAACGTTTGCAGATGCAACCAATTCATTTCATATTTTCACGTTTGCATCACGCATGCAAAAGAGAGCCGATGTTCATGCCTACTACCCTGCTTCCTAACCTACTCCCCCCCCTTTTTTCTTTGCAATCCATTATTGGAAGAAACTTCCTAGTGATGTCCTAATACCCCTGTCAGACTACCGCCACCGAATTCCGTTAAACTCCATAAACGTAAAACTCCATTATGAAGTTTGACGGAGATGGAGTTGTGGCCAGGTCACAAGGCAGGTTTAGGAGCTTTGAAGAGAAGTCGCAAAAGGCTCGTTAGGCGCTGATTTGCCTACGTCGGCATGCAAGATTTTGCGTCTAAGCACGCTGAAAACGTTCTCAATCGTACGCATGATTATAAAAATTATAATTTATTGAAATCGAAATAAAAAAAATGTTTTGACTGTTTTGACGAAATAAAAATGTCTGTTTTCACCGGTTGACGGTGCAAGCGATGGTTGCCGTCGTTGCCACTGTGCTCCGGCGATGTAGTCAGCGATGTCTCGAGGTCGTTCACCTGGCCGCGGACGCGGCGCGTTCACGGCGAAACTACGCCATCCCATCTCCCGGTACTGGCAGCGGCGGTACGTGTGGCTGGCTTTTCCACAGTGGTACCAGAGTGGGCGGTGGAACCAGAGACTGGGCGGTACTAGAGTGGGTGCGTAGAACCGATCTACAGGCAGGCGGGATGGCGTCGGTGGTGGCGGTGGTGTCTGGCGGCGGAACTGCAGCGGTGATGCGTCATGACGTTGGCGCGAAGGGAAAGTGGATCGGTGGATTGCAGCAGCGTTCGTCATGACTTTAGGCTGAGGCTACGCTGGCTCAGGAACCCTCAGTAACTGCCCAATTTCTTGGCGTACGATGTCCGCAACTGAGTCCACTTGATGCTGTGATTAAGGCAACATACTTCGCAGCTCCTCCCGCGCGATCGCTCTCATAGTATCGCGCAAGTCGTAGGTGGCCAGCGAGTGCACTTAGGGAGAAGTTGCAGACAGTGGAGCGTGGTTATATTCTTTTGTCCGCATCTGAAGTGCCTTCCTAATGGTTGTAGCCTCCGTGAAGAGTTCGACGACCGTCTTGGACGGGTTGGGCACAAGTCCTGCGAACAGTTATTGTTTCACTCCCCGCATAAACAGGAGAGCTTCTTGGTTATTTGGCAAGGGCAGTGTCGGCCTGGTGGAAAAGTCGGGTCATCTCCGCGAAGATGGTGAAACTTTCATAAGACAGCTGCACCCGTGTCTCCAGCAAAGAAGCGGTCCTTTCATTGCGGACGATAGTTCTGAACGTGTCCAAGAATGTGCTGCGGGAGAGATCCCAGTTTGAAGTGAGGCCTCCCGATTCTCGAACCAGGTCCTTTCCGCGTCTACCAGGTTGAAGTAGACGTGACGCAGCTTGTATTCGGTGTTCCAGTTGTTAAATGCAGCGACACGATAGTATGTTTCGAGCCAGGTTTCCGGGTCTTCGAGTGATGAACCGCGGAAAGTTGACGGCTCCTTGGGTTGCCGGAGCAGGATGGGTGGCCGCATAGCGGCTGTCATCGTCGCTGCGGTCGAGGTCTTGGGCTGCTTGGTGTTTTCGCCAAGAAGCCCGTACTACGGCTCTGGTCGTGGCTGCCTGTGGTTAGTTCAACGTTCCGGGAGGGCTTTGGCGTCTTCTTCACAGCTTGGGCTTCGGTCAGCGCTTCGCGGGGGTGTCAGGATCATGAATGAAGCAGCACCTCAAGAAGATGGGAAGTCGTTGTGACGGTGAAGCAGGCAGAATTCCAGCAGGTAAATATGAAACACTTTATTGGTTAAACTTGTGCCCAGAAAGAAAAGAAGTAACACTCAGTGCAACGATATCCTTGAGCCCACTTGTCGGTCGCTATAATAAAAATCTTCGGTTCGAGTGAGAATCGAACACAGGCCGTATGCGTGGAAAGCTGGTTTTCTACCGCAAAGCCACGCCACTGCTTGGAACTACTTAGAAAAGAAACAGCACCATAGCGTGGCGCGGGGTCTTTCCTGCGTGTGCTCAGGACCAAAATAAAGTTTAACCATCATCATCATCATCATATGAATGTCCTGTAGTGGGAGGAATCGTAACCCTTTTACACGCCACCTATGAAGAACCGTCTGTAAGTGCGTCATAACGATACAATGTTGTTCCAAGGCACTCGATATTATATTGCAAGAGAAATGATTTCGTAATACGTTAATTTGTGTGTGTTATAGTAATCATTCTTATTTACTTGTAATTAAATATATATTTATTCTGAAGCCATTAATTCTCCATTTTTGCATAAATGGAATGCAATCTCAGGCTAGAAATATAGCGCAAATTCGTTTTCGGTTATGTCCATGTTGAGCAAAGAAATGTTGTACATTTGGGTCGCGGGAAGCGGCACGTCGAGCGACTCCTCGCGTATGGTAGTGACTTCAGCGAAGCGAACAAATGCAACAGCTAGTACACTGCAAAATGAACTTAATGGAGGCAAATTTATTGTGCAGGAGGTTCAGTTTATCCTAAGCTCAATGTACCGTGCTCTTTTCTGCCCCTAGTCGATACAAATAGCAAAAACAGGCGATGTACTACATTGTGTACATAGCGTCTTTAAAGGGGCCCTGCAACACCTTTCTGAGTTATATTGGAATAGTCTCAAAATTGACGTATGACTCTTCACGAGTATGCCGCAAAAATTTTTCGAATCCGTCAAGTCTAAGTGGTGTTACCAAATTATAGAAATCACGTTCCGCAGCTTTCTCCCTCTGCTCGACGCCGCCTGGGCGCGGAAAGCTGCGCGGGGCGTGAAGGGAGGAAGGGCGGAGGTTCGAGGAGGCGCCGAAGAGTTACGTCAGGGCCGGCGGCCTTTTTTTTTCTTCATTTTTTTTCTCTCTGGCGTCGCGGCGCAACCGCGTTGTCTGTGGCGCCACTTCCGTTCTGCTTGCGTGGTCGTCGTCGAGCGGAGCCCATCGCACCGCGTATCGCGCGTGCTTGAAAACTGCGAGTCGGTTTTGTAATTTTGGGTGTGCACCTCGAACTGCCGTAGTGTTTTCATCGCTCTGCCAACCATGGACGCAAACCTGCGTGCGCGTTTGGAACGAATGACACCTGAGATGAGTTTCGACCTACACTCCGTACACCGCGTCGTCACACTGCTCGCGCTTGAATCGTATTAACACGGCAATGCTGCGTGCACCCTTCTCCCGGTGGCAGTACTGGATTGACAGCATTTAAGCCGATGGGTGGGCACTTCGATGCTTTTTGCTCTTCGAATGCGGGCGCACAGCTAGTGCGGGCTGACAACAAAGAACTAAAGACTAGAAGAAAGGATCGTGAGGCATCGGGCCGGCGCGGCCTCATCCCCCGGCTGTCTGCAGGTATCGTGAATGCGAGTCTGCTTGGTTGCTGTGTCGCGGTTTCTCGGGAACGTGAGACTACGGGAAGGATACGCAGAGGTACGGCTCGATGACGTACTGAACAGACAGCGAACGGGACTCTCCCATACAGCGAACACAGGTACCCTAAACATCCGGCGCCAGCATTGTTATCGGAGAAATGCTGCATCCCTGCCTCGGTCGGTCGTGAGAACGTGCCGACGATGCAGTTTCCAGCTGACGAGGCAACTCTCGAACGGCTGCCACTCTCAACGGCAACCGGCGATGGTCAAAAGCACAGAAATATTCACGATTTCGGCACTGCACATGGTGAAGAAAACGCAACCCCGCAACTACGAGCAGACGAGCTGTCGTCTGAGGCCGGAAGTGCTAATATTAATGTTTGTTCGGTGTTTTAACGGAATAACACAATATAAACATACATATTAACTACTTATTGAACTCAAAATTAATAACGAAGGTAATACTGAGGGTGTTATCGTGATTATAACATCAGCCAATGGTTGAACTTCCGACAATCGCGTCATATATTGCGGACTAATACATCAGTTGTCGAGAGAAGATGGAGCGATTTTCAGCTGATTTTGAGAATTTATTGTAAATTCCAGGCCGCGCGCTTCGCTATAATATTTGGCTCGCGTGTTCTCGGGAGCCTCGACTACCGATTGGCAGCGCTTTTTGACCCTGCTCGAAAAGTGTTTCAGGGCCCCTTTAAGGGTTAACGCAGTTAATATTGCTTGGCAGAAGTGCAGAATCACGCCAGGTGTCAAAACACGTGAATTGTGCAACTAGTGGTTGTTTCAAAGGCCCACCCATTACAAAGCGCTCAGACACATTTAATCATCATCATCTGCAAAAGCATCAACAAAATGAGCAGCTGTGCAGGTTCGCGTGTTGCCCTACGTGCGCTTAGTGGGTCCTTCGCTGACTCGCGAAACGATGAATTATGGCGTACCGGCGGGGGCTCCGGAAGTATACATGATGTGTAGGGGCGACGACCGGGGGTTGAATGTTGCATCTATTATATATATATACGCGGTTTCCGATTACCAATATGACACAGCTTTTTGCGTGCCAGTGGCCTATTGAATAGGCTTTAGTACTCCCATTGCACAACTTTCTTTTCTTTATATCTTTTTTTATCGCTCGCCTGCTCTTCTCTCCGCTTTCCTTTCCATCTTTCTTTCCCTTCCCCCTCCCCTTAGTGTCGACTTTCTAACGTCTTATTCTTTCTCTCTGCCAGGTGAAATATTTTGAGAAGATTTATCGGCTGCTGGGAGAATAGGCACTGCCGATCTAGGTCGAGTCTATTTCTTGTGTTTTTTGCCTCACCTAAAGGTTATATCGACCAGACGCTGATGCCATCTCATGTAGCCACCATAACACGTTTACGTGAAACATCAAACGCGGAATCTAGAGCTGTATAAGCAGAAAAGTAAGGTTCTGCAACAGTGTGTAAAATTGGGCTAGTTGGTTTAACTTCATTGTTTAAACAGCGCAAAAAGACGAAGACACGAGAATGAGGACCACACAGGACAGGCGCTGGTCCCAGCGCCTGTCCTGTGTGGTCCTCATTCTCGTGTCTTCGTCTTTTTGCGCTGTTTAAACAATGAAACAAAAAAGTAAGGTTGTAGCTTACCGCCTTATTGAAGCCGACAGTGAGGTCGTTATTCTTGATCCTCCTCTCCCTGCATGGGTGTCTGATACGCACAGCAAGTTAGGGAAAAACGAACACTAACGGGAAATATGAAGTTCAGCTGGAATGAACAGGGGTTCTGAAGAATGCGTGCAGTTTCAGTTGGGTGTGACTTATTAGTGGTGATAGTGGCAAGCAAAAAAAAAGCCGCATATCTCTTACTCAATTTCTCTCGCCCCAGACTCGATGCTGAAGCAATGTCGTCACGAATCTTATTGCTCTCAGCGATTTAGAAGGCGCCATACATACACCACGTATACAAACGACCGTTGCACGGCAGCGGCTTTCGTGATTGCCGCTATGGATGTGGTTGCCAGCATTGAACATCGCAGGGAAGATCTTGTAGTGGAAGCAGGACTGCATTTCAGTGAGCCTGCAATGATCCTCCGTCGCGGCGGCGGCAGCTCTTTTGGCGTACGAAGCCTGGCTCCAACAGACGGAAAGCGAAGCCTCGTTTTCGTCGACGGCATGCGAGGCGTCCAATTGCCAAATATTGTTTATGTACACACATATTTCATGTTGTGTTTTTGTTTATGGCGATTTCCTCTTGAAGAACTCGAGCAGCGGCGCCATGCAGTGAAGAGAGTCGTGGCAGAGCGGTGAGAGCAGGGTCATGCCCGTGGAATGCGGCACGCATACGAACAGCAGGTGGGAGGGTGTCAGTGATGAGAAATGTACCGCGTGATCAAAACAGCGGCAGCACACGTGTGAGATCCGACCTAGAATCGCTGCGAATCTTGGTGGTACAAACGACGTCCTCATCACTGTGGTAAAACTACACCTTGGCTGCTGTTATTACCACCGCACCCACCGGCAGAAGCAAAATAAAAACGAATGAGGAGGATATCAGGATGAATAGCTCTCGACAAATCCCGACCGGACTGCGTTTGTGATCACTACGAGAAACATGAAGGGGCGTTAGTACATATATCCTTAAGTTTTTCTCACTTTAAAGCTGAGTTCACAGTAAGAATGGCATGAATGTGATCGTAATAAGATAATTTGCACCTACAGTTCTACTTTCTGCATCTTGTGTCATTGTACACGAGGCCCACCACTGGAGACAGGAGTGCTTGGGTCGTTGTGACGTGCTAAGTTGGATCACGTGATGCCATTTTGCTTCACGGAACCTTGCTCTGACGACAGGAAGCCGGCGGCCTGAGCGTGTTTTTTTTTTTCAGGTTTCCCACTTCAATCGGCCTTATTTCATAACCAGTTCATGCGGACTGGCCTCTAGGAACAACAAGAGCTTGGAAAACGTGACCAATGTTTTCGGCGGCATGGTGCTCTGGTGTTGTGTGCCACATTATTGCACCACGCATCCAAAGGAGCAGGGTGTAATTTCACATTTATAGTTTTCAGTCAAAAATAACGAACACTACGACGCATGGCTCATAAAGTTTAGAAAGGGCAATGAACCGAAGTCCCGCGCACGTGTTTGCAGCAAGCGCTTCCGAGAAGGCGACTTTGACTGCGGACTAGAAACGCAAATGTTAATTTGGTGAGCAACAGTGAGTCCACATGTGACAACCCCACCTTCCAGTAAAGATGCCCACACTAGCCACCCTACCCACGCATCGAAGTCTTTTCAAAAATTGCTTCAGGAACGTCGTATAGTCGTCGCCCATCCTACTCACACTGATCGGGGAACACGTCGTTAGGAAAGTACCGATCCACAGAGAAAAATGATGAGGGGGGAACGCACTCTGATAGAAAAAAGCAGTTTGTGAACGAATTACTTGTTTGAAAAAAATGCAAGAAAGAAGGAAAGGCTATGCCGAATTTTCTTTTTTCAAATCATCAGTTCGCCTTGGCGTCTGCCCATGAAAGCTCGCCGTATGCTTGGAGGCTGACACGCCTGAGCTTCTAGATCGCATCCTTTCAGCAACAAAACCGTGGGCCGCGATTGCCCTTTCCGATTTTCTCTGCAGCCATTACGTGCGGAAGTACCAACGTATTATAGGCCCAACCGGAAGAAAACGAACATTTCAAGCGATGAGTTCTGTGGCAAAGCTAGTAGGAGGTTTGAGATGTTCAACTCCTCACCACCCCTAAATTATTACGTTTTGTATGTGTATATATACGCGCACCCATACAAACGCACGCAGGAACATAGATAAAGGGAGGTCAGACCGCCCAGAAAAAAGTTTAAGGCTACGCCTCTTTGTAAGTTCATGGTTAAAATCGTGCTTAAGTGGGAACAAGCTTACCCCTACCTTTATATCTTATTGCTTTTCATGGGCTTTGGTAGGAGCAAAGAAAGAGGGAGAGAACGAGATGCATCCTAAAGTCGTGGCGCTGAGACGTGCTCCTGCAAGGGCTGCAGAATAGAGCGCCAGCCTTTACCTCCTCGAGAAACACTTCAGGACGGAAGATACGTTGTACCAGACAAAAACAGGCAGTGCTGTTCACGCAGACAAAGCACCGACAAATAGAGTATCAGAAGTCACAGGCTTCCAGAATATTTTGTATCGTTTAGGAAGGGAGCACCCTTTTAGGAAGGACTTTCTAGCTTCACGGATCGCACCAGGGGGAAAGAAAGGGGGGGGGGTTACCTTGAGTGTGGGTTTCGGACCTGTGGGGGCGTTTCGGACCTGTGGGGCGACGCCCCCCCCCCCCCCGGTTCCGGAGCACCTGCGTAATGGGCACTTAGCAACTGCACTTGGAGTAGGCATTCTAGGATAGTTTGAAACGGCCAATGTTACGCGCACAGACGCTCGCTTCCTTACGGAACGGTTGAGACATCCACCGAGAACCGAAGTCAGGCAAGCATTCAGAAGGCGATGCGCACGGGGACCAATTACACTATGGCGTTCCACTCTTGAAGACGAAGCTCAAGAGTCCTCCAGGTTTTTTATGCAGAAAAGAAGCGCTTAATGTCAAAATTCCCGTCCTGTGCACAGTAAAAAATGGGGAGGGGCGAAGCATGTAGGAAAGGTGTTTCAGCTCCACTAACGTGAAACCTGTGGAGGGGCGAAGCGTGCAGTGTGTGCCGGTATTTCCCACAGCAAAATCAGTGCTAATGGGCAGTGACAGGCAGAAGAAAGATTAGACACAGATATTCGCAGTGTGCTTTTAGTCAACGTGCACGCTGCGAATCTTTATTTTTCCACTACGCACAAGAGAAATCTCTCACCGGCACTACATTGCAGGTGAAGGTCCAGTTCCTATATAAACGGGGTGGCCGGTGAACGGTTGTGTAGCGCAAGCAGCCGGTTTTTTCAATCAAGAAACTCACTAGCAGACGCTGCCTGCGTCGGCGTTGTATCTTGCTGGCGAGGGCGCGTTCCCGTTCCTTGCGAGCTGGTAGTTCAGCGTTAATCGCAGAAAGAGCGTTTGCGTAGTGAAGAAGAAGAAGAATAACTTTTATTGGGGAAAAGGGAAGGGGTCTAGGAGCTAGATGGGTGGGGCCCCATGTCCAAGGCTCCACTGGCTTGTGCCGCCAGCCGGACATGGTCCAGGAGCGCTAGTTGCACCTCCGGGTCCGAGCTAGCGAGGAGTGCCTCCCATTGCTCCAAAGAGTTTTCTATGTGGTACTTATGCTGTAGGCAGTTGAGTTTATTTGGCCTTTTACTGCAACCCCATGAGATATGGTAGAGGGTTGGTGGCGAGTCGCGACACCACGGACAATCGCGCCCATACAACGTCGGAAAAATTTTGTGCAATCGCAACAAATTTGGATAGACCCCCGTTTGAACTCTACGGAGGTCCACTGCGTCTTCCCCTTTAAGAGATTTGTGGGGGACGCCATATTTCTGCCGTGCGCATCGCTGATGAGCAAGAAGCTCTCGCGGAGCCATCCGAGCAGGGTCACTGTCTTCCTCCTCGCGAAGGCCATCGTGTGTAGTGTGGAGTGGTGGCAATTGGGAGGGAGGCTGGTGCTCCGCTCGGTTCGTGAGCGCTCGAGCTAGAGCGTCCGCCCTCTCGTTACCCTCTAGGCCTGCATGTCCCGGGCACCAGACCAACCTATAAGTGTTTTTCAATTCGTTTCCCAAGAGGTTGCAAATCTTTAATGGGAGACGGCCTTTCGTAAACAGTCGGCACGCCTCTTGCGAATCCGAGATTATGGTGATGTACGCCTGCCCGACACTTCGCTCTCGATTTTTAATCGCCAGTGCGATGGCGAAACACTCGGCCTTGGCGATCGAAGACGTGTACAGGGATGCGCTGGATACCATGCTTCTCGTGTCGCTGCTCACTATTGTGACTACTGAGCGCTTCCAATTATATCTGGAAGCGTCCACGTATAGCACGTTCTCATTGCCTCTGACTAATTTTCTGATCCATTTTATGCGCTCCTCTCTCCTTTCTTTATGTCGTTCTTTGTTCATGTTCCTAGGGATTGGAGCGATCGAGATATGCCTTCGGACTGGTTCTGGTATTTCTACCAGCACCTCGTCCAAGTTTTGCGGGTGCGGTGGAATGCCCGCCCTTATCAGGATCTCCCTTCCCGACTTCGTCTGGCTGAGACGGTTCCTCTGAGAGATTAATGTAGCTGCCTTTAGCTCGGCGTACGTGTTATGCACGCCGATCTCGAGCAGCCTGTCTGTCGGAGTGCCTATTGGTAAGCCCAATGCCGCCTTGTAAGCCCCTCTTATGATAGAGTCCGCTTGCCCTTCCTCGCTCTTGTTGAGCGTGTGGAATGGTAAGCTGTAAGTCAACTTGCTGATTACGAGCGCCTGCACCTCTCGTGCTCAAGCAAATGGACCTTCATGATAGCAGACGACAATGCAAGTCGACACGCCGAGACCCTAAGGCCTCTCGCCCCTAAAAGGGCGGAAACCGAATGGGGTCTTCCCGCCCACCAAAGTCAAGGTGAGCTACATGGCTGTTGAAGAGGGCGGTAGAGGAGGGGCTTTTGCACGTGTCATGATTTTTTTTATATGGAACGCTTCCCTTATTTCTCTCGGCAACTTATATGTTTGCGTCTGAATAGTATAGTGGCTTGGTCGTAACATGCGTAAGTCGGTTGTCTGTCGTCCTCCTCAATAGCGAGATAGCTCTTCTCGACTTCGGGTGAGCGAGGAAAAGACTGCCCCATTGGGCTTTTGCCCATTTATTTTTGTAATTGCCTATTGTAGCTTTCTAATTACCTAGGTCGTGATCACAGTGCGCAGGCGCGAAAGTGTGGCCTTTCATATAAGCACTTGTTTCCCGAATAAAAATTTCGTTGAGATTCAGCGGTGTGTCCCGTCGCTTGTGTATACGCTCGCCTTAGTCTTGGTCTTAGTCATGTTGTAACAAAATGAGTAATTACCCAGTAGCCCAGTTTACAGTACTCCTAAACCAAGATAAGGTTACAAGGCATGCCGCAGTATAGGGTTACGGATTAACTTTGACAACCTGAAGTTTTTTAACATCATTATTTATTTATTTTTTTAGACAAACACACTTTTAATGGCTAACTTTGTGCTTAAGTCGAGTTTTCCAACAAAAACACAGAATGCGAGGTGCCCGATTAGTTCTACTTGTTTTGCAAGTTTATTTGAAAACTATAAACGTAGTCTGGCAGTTTACTATAAAAAATTCAACATGATTTCTTAATGGGTCATTACGTCCTTAAGTATTCTAATATTTCATCGTTACATATCGCAACTTATAGTGCCAAAGCAAGGTAGTGAAACAGTGCGATATTCTTTTACGGTCTTCACCTCTTCAGCGCACAAAAAAAATGGGGAGCACATGCAACGATTCCGATTTTCTATTCTGCATTCTTTCAAATGTGCCTTAACATGACGCTATACAAATACGTCAATAGTGCGAGGCTATAAATCTCCGCCAGGGTTTGTCATATACACTGCAAACGGGTTTCAGCCTTTTAGGGAGTTTTGGGCTCGTTGCGCAGCGTGCATCCTAAAGGTACTACACAAAACCCCTTCAAAAGGAGGTTTTATTTACATCCTTTGTTAAGGGAGTGATCAGATGCAGGAGGTACTTTTGGTGTTTCTATTTAACTAATTTGATGGCTTGAACGGAGCGCATGGGAGTTTTTCTGCTTCTTTTGAAGGCTTTTAAAACCACCTTTTATAGACCACCCTAGAGTGGTCGCGAGAAAAAAAATATTTCAAGCACTATATTAGCGTTCCACGAACAATTTCTGTTACTATACATAACTAGGATATATTAGAAAATGGACATATTGCATTTACGCACAGGTATGACATTTACATGCACGTACGCACGACATAGAAATCGAACTCGCGACCACACGCACTGCTAGCAAACACTATAACCATTACACTACACCACCACCACTTGCTTGCGTGCTTGTTTCGTGGACTTATATATGTATAAATGCATCTAGAAAGCGGCTGGTAACCCGTCGCCGGAACTCCGAACATCTGTTCTTGGACCATCGGCGTGTGTTTGCGCTTGAGTAGGGTCAATACATAATGTGTGGGGCGTCATGCAGGTCGACGTAAACACCTTCAGCTCCGAATGCGTCGGTTCGTCGTGTCGTGCCGCTAGAAAAATGATAAACGTGTGCCCTCTCGAGTGCTTCTCCATATATCGACAATGCTTCGCTCGCCCGAAATTCGTGAATACCACCGCGACAAAGGTATCTTCAGATGACCGAACGTATGTGCATTCCATGAGCGCATGCTGTGGAGCAATTTTAGCTATTTCTGCCGCCGCGAACTGAACGCGTCCAGAGGCGGCAGCGTGTTCTGAGCTCTTCGAAAACCGTCTGCGTTCGCATATGAAAATTACACACGCATATGTCAGAGTTACAACGACATTGTAACGCGCCTACATTAAGTGCGTTTAAATCTCGCGTACTACCGCCAGCTGCACGCAGGAGCAGCAGCGCCTTCTTAGCAGCTGATCGCTCATCTATTTCCACAATTAGCGCTCATTCGTAATGCACGCTTTAGCGCGGCATACAGTGATTCTCTATAATTCATATTCAGTATTTAGTTCCTTTCACACTAGAATACTACCTACATTTCTTACTAATTAACTTTTATTGTTAAGCATCACACCACCGCGTTAAAGTGAGTGCCTAACGCGTCCCCCAAGGTCAAGGACAACCTCTCCAAGTTTACCAGTGGCAGGTCTCCCACAAAATAAAAAAAGTTAACGTGCTTGCACTTCTCTCTTGAGAACATCCATGTGTACTTGTCCTTCCCCTTGCACAGATGATGCAGTACGCATTAAAAAAAATTGCGTTCCCGCCTTCGTCAATGAAACAGCTGTTCTTGAGAAAATATGGTTCTTTTGAATTGTTGGTATGGTTTTTTTACAGCACCGAACAGGTTGGCTTGCTTGCAATTCATAATTTCGCAATCGTAACACAGAAACACGAGGACTGCAGCAATTATGCAGAAAACTGCCAAATTCTATCATATGTGCACTCCCTAGTCCACCTGCACACTATGTTTTACTTTATTTACACAACAGGCACCTTCAATTATGCTATTATTGGATGAAACATCACCCACTCTACGTTAGAACACAGTGATGACTTTCTGGCTAACTTTCTGTTCCCTATCTTCCACAATGTGTCCTAATCTGTGAATCATATGTTCAATGCGTTTGGTAATAATACACAAGCAGTTACATTGAGCAGGCAGTGTTTCAGCAATTTGTTTTGCACGCGCAAGTTCATTCCTTCGATTTGCATGCACGACAAGTAGTCATACTTCAATTGATACGAGAACGAGCGGTTGCAATATTTTATTGGAATCAAGCCAGTAGCAGTTCTCATGCCAATGTAAGGATATATACATTTCCATCGTCGCGCAGAGAACCTACTTTCGATACTGAACACGTGGAGCAACATATGCAGTACAGCTTAAGCACTACACATAATTCACAGCAGTAAAGCAGCACGAAAGCAGGGTGTAAAATCCCATCATAATGCACACTGACGTGTGCACTTCACCGTGCCAGTATGTAAGTACAATCGAAAAAAAATAGGATACCTAAAGAACTTGGTGTCGGCCTACAGACAAAGGCAACTAAATTAGGGCAGTAAGGCAGCATAACTTTTGAGAAATGTGAAACCGTGTGGACAGTCAGTTGTACAGTTTTTTATTGCATTAATGTACCCTATGGCATCAAAACATATCAAACATGATTGTGTAGTTCAGCTTCCTGCAGAAAAGCCCGAAATGGACCTGTGGTGTTGACTGTAGGTCCACTTACCAAGATGCATAAAAGCATTCAGCAATGCCCACAAAAAGATAAGGTTGCCTTCATATATTGCTGTACATATTCACACACATATATCTGAAAGCCATCGTACATTTCTGGAAGTGTGCTTGGCAACTTGTTGGCATAATCACATGAGTGCAATGTACCAATACTTCTATTATACGTAATTAGTACAGCCATGCTTCAATGTTTTTATGCCAGCCAGTGCCATCTGTAACTCAAAAGTTCTTCATCCTTAATTCCTCACTTGACGGCTTGTGCACAATTACCACATTGAAAATAATCCAAGTACCATGGCTGCAAAGTCAACTTGGACTTAGGCAATCACATGCACTAAATAAAAAATTTCCTATAACTAGTGACTGGTCACATTGCACAATAGATCCTAGGACTTCATATGCCATGAGCATCAATAAAAGTTGACCACACATGTACAGAGGCTGTAAAACAGTCAGGAGCTAAGTTCATAGGTAAGAAAAACGCGAAAACAAAGCCACAACACATAGCACCAAAGGGGACAGGACGACGCACTACTAATAACTAAACTTAAACATGTGCTTGGCTTTTTTAGTTATGTTCATGCGCTTTCTGTGGATTTGTGATTGTTTAATCTTCTAATTTTTTTTGTACTGTGTGTTTATATCTTTCTGTGGTTTCGATTAAACTTCATTTGCTAGTAGCGCATTGTCCTCTCTGTCCCCTTCATTCCTCTGTGTTGTGATTTTTTTGCACTCTCTTTAACTATGAATATACACCAACTCGCCCAACTGTCCCTGTTAGGACTTAAGTTTGCTGAATAACACTGGCTCCACTCAGCGTCTTTTTAAACAATGCGACATTTTCAAATGCACACGATATCAGAAAGGTTGCACGCAGTTTGCGCATAACACTCTGCATCAATCCCAGTGTTGGCCCAAATGTGGTAAGATGTGCGTGCTGTTCCACATAGTGTACAGTGAGGCACATAAGATCGTTCCCGCAATCATGGGTGTCGGCAGGGGGTTGCACAAAGGGCACCTGCCCCCCTCAAGACACACCAGCATTTGACCCCACCCAAGCTACGCCAATGCTCTACCGCTCACCCGGCCGCTACGTTACACCGCCTTGCACCCCCCAAGACAAAATCCTACTGACACTCATGCCCACAATAGACTGTCTTGAACGAAGACCAGTGGCCAAGCAACTCTTGCTGCTTTGCCAGATGTGCATTAGTGAAAATTACATAAAAAGAAGTCCATTAATCTTTCTGCACCCATAAAAATGAATCTCTCACCAAATACTCGCACTTGACCATCCTTATTGCAGACTTTTTGTCAAAACACGAAATAAATACAAAATTGAGATGCTGCTTAGTATTCTCCTGTGAGCTTTTCACTTAGTGTGCACAGGGCGAAAAATACACGGAGGTAAAAAAATGCGAAACACCACCAGAAGTGTACTCTTGTCGCGTTTACCATTATCCGGATAGTTTTTGATGTCTGTAAAGTTATCATTATAAGTACACTTCAAAAGGGTTGTGAATGCTAGTAAGGTCTTGATCAACCGCACCTACTCTGTTTAGGAGCGAATATTGGGCAACTTGGTTCTGAACCATGGAAAAAATAAACAGCGCACTTCTAATGAGGATAAAATGAGGATTAATTGTTTTCTGTTTTCCCTGTTTTCTGGCTTTCATTGTTGTGACTAGCACAAATGTTCGCCCTTTTTTATTTTGTCACTTTGCAGTTCGCGTATGTGTTTTGCCTTTGAATGTGCACGTTTCTTCTGCTTTGTCTTTCCTGTTTTTGCGTATGTGTTTTGCCTTTGAATTGCACACGTTTCTGTTGCTCTGTCTTTCATTTTTTTTGCTCTACTGGGCCTTGTGCACTTCTCAAGGTACCATTTTAGCTTTTCGCTCGAGGCCCATTTGTTGTAATTTGCTGGAATAAACATTTATTCATTCATTCAATACCATCAAATGCATGTGCTTCACAATACACACTGTCATTTAGCAGATGTCTCTCATGATATGGCCGTCATCATATAGCTTTAACATAATTTAATCTTTCTAGCTAAATGAATCCATGCTAATGATGTTAATGTACCTTGATATGCTATTTCAGTGTTCCTTGGTGCATATGTATCAAGGTACAGTGCCTTTCTACCTTAACATGCTATTTGAGGATACGCGCAGAGTGCGCAGTGCAAAATAGTTTTCCAAAAGTATTCTCACTTCCTGATAATCTGTGCTTCTGTGGGTTTTCACAGTTGCATGGCGACAAGGATGTCAAGGTTAGTTCACTGTATCCAAGGTAGACGCTGCAAAACGAGAGCGCACGGTTTTGTTATATGTCAATCCGCACAAATCGACACCGAGACGAAAGATCAAAACAAACAAATGAAGTTTTAGAACAGAATAAATAGAAAACAAAGTTGTCCTTTATGCAGCTTTCATCACGTCACAATTAGATAACCACGGCCTTTTGCTCTAATGTATATTCCCTGAAATCATTATGCCTCAGTCATGCTTTTTGTGACTTCGGGTGTATCTATAAGCCTATATATCTAACCGCGCCTACGACTCCGTGCTCGTGTGGTCGTTTGGTTACTGGGATGTATGCCAAAATTGGTGGGGCATGACATGACTGTATGAAGAAGATAAATGACGGATTATAACTTGAAAATCATGATATGCATTTCACGAACGGTATGATTTACACGCCACTCCCTTGTTTCTCTTGCGGCCGTTTCGTTAACTTGATATTTACCATAATAAGTATCCCGAGACAAAAGTGCATGACGAACGTAAATGACAGTTTCTGACATGCAAATCATGACACGCTTGGCGTGATTTAGCCAACATGGTCTCGGGGCACTCCCGGCCGTTTTGCCAGATTGATATGCACCAAAATTGGTATAGCGTGGCGTGATTGTGCAACGAACATAAATGGCATATAGTAATAAGAAAATAACGTGATGTATGCCATGTACGGCATGATTTACGTGCCACGCTTATGCTGCGCTCACTCACGGCAGATTCGCTAGCTTGATATCATATCAAAATTGGTATAGCGTGACGTGACTGTATGACACACATACATGACAGCTGGTAACATGGAAATAGTGACATGCGTGTCATGTACGGCATGGGTTACATGCCACGCTCATGGTGCGCTCACGGGTATTTCGCAAGCTTGACATGCCGATTTTTTTTCTTTTCATTGCACTTTTCGCGTGACGCAATGTGCAGAACGACATCTAGAGGTGGATGAACGCCTATGAGGACCCACAAAGAGAGAGAACATCAGTATTACTTACCATTTTTGCTCCTGACTGTGCCTAGCGCGCAGGTTGCCCATCATGTGCTTGGTAATACACAGCGGCACGCTCGCTTGAGTCGACGGGCCGTCGCGATTATTGCACTCGCAGTGTGGCATGTTGCACTGTTGTCAAACCACGCATTTCACATCCAGCGGCGAGAATACAGTGAGGCTACAGGCACCAAACGCGGACACACGGCCGACACAGCTGAGCACTTGAGAAGTGGCGTTCACAAGGCCAAGGTACGATCACGCCGCCACGGGCGACTCGGAACTTCAACGACTCTATACTCGCGTTGCTTTCTTTTTATTGCTATAGCAATTATATGGAAAGTCTCGACGGGTTTTTGCCGTCGCCATTGCCGTCGCCACCGCCGCCGCCGTCATGTCCTTCCGGTATGAAGTACAAATTGATAAGGTCCCCCCACGCATTGTATGTTCTACCGCGGGAAAAAACTTGCGAGCGGGGGCGACGAACGCGGCCGAAGCAGAGATCAAACGAGCTGGCCCATTTCCGTCGCTCGGTGGGTGCATGCGATAGCATCACTCCGCTCGGGCGGCCTGCCGTCGAAGCAGACAGGAAACGTCCCGCCCGTCTTTAACGACCATGAAAAGAGACGAGGTGGAGGGCAGGGGGGGGGGGGTTGTCGCGCGAGCGGCCACGTTGAACTTTGAATCTAAGGGCGCGGTCACGATCGCTGCCGCGCGCGCTATCTCAAAAGCCATCACAGCGGGCGGCTCGTACACCCTTCTACGTGCTGCGCTTTTAACGTGAAGTGACTATACGGAGAGCATCTCCCTGGAGCGGCCGTATTTTCTTACACCAGCGTTTTGTAGTTACGCGAGATCGGATACAGAACAGTTAGATGCCATCCTCACTTCATGTAACGCTACAATTTGTTGCTATCGCATTCATTGCTTCGCCCTTGCAGTGAAACTGTGACTTTTTTGTATTTTTTTTTCTTCGCACGCTTGCGTCGCGAAGCTTTGTTCCATTTCACTTCAGTAGCGCCTCGTCTGGCTTGCTCTTGAGCTGGCGGTGGCGGGCTTCAGTGGGCCGCAGCCGCCAAGGTTAAATGGCGCCTCTCGCTTCGTCTCGAACGCATGCAGCACCCGTTCAGAGGGGCCACTCCAAGACAGTCCCGTATATATTTTTCCTTGCGCTATCTGTGCACAGGACTTTATTCAGTCCGCTGAAGCATGCCGCCTCTAGCCAATTCGTTATACACATGCGTATACTAAGTATGCGTGTGGTGCGGATCCGCCACATGGAGGGTTCGCAGGCATTTCCTTTTAGTTTGTTTCTTTTTTTTACTCCCCCCCCCCCTTCCTCATGCCAGAGGAAGCGAGATGGGAGGTTTTGTTCTTGAACTCCAGTATTCGTTGCCATAGGAAATATTTAGGCCCACTGGTTTTCTTTCCTTAAATTGTATAGCGGCTGTGAATGTCGTATACACGACGCCGAGTGACATTATGGGATATCAACGAAAAGCGTCCTGTTCCCTTTTTCTTATTACTTTCGATTTATGAACCCCAGAAGTTTCTATGCGCTACGCTATATCGGCTAAAGCACGGTAAGTGAAGCACGCATAGAAGAGCAAGCGAAGCTCGCTGACTGTGTTGGCAAAATTCCTCCGCGCACGAAAGAGGAGTAAGTTTACCAGGTTTTCGCTAGCCGTGCAAGCGGCACCCCTCTCGACTCGGTAGAATGAAGAGTGCGGCGGCGCAGGCGCACTTTCGGGCAAATGACGATCCGCGTTCGATAGCGGCACAAACAGAAATATTAGCGACAAAGTACATACATATACACTGTCGTGCCCCATTTTAACGAGTACAACAAACAAACAAACTCGTCTTGCCTCATCGCATAAATGATGGTTACAATGCGATTCAAAAGGGCGTGCGCCGTATGCTTGCACGAGGTCTGTACTGCATTCCAAGAGAACACAAGAAGAAATCGACGAGTGACTGAAAATGAACGACCAAAGCAAAGAGGCGGCCACAGCAGCCCCCTCGCTATGCGAGTTCTGCAGCCCACGGAAGCAGTGATTGCCGCTAAAGCACACCGATCGGCGGCGGTTCAATGTGGCCTATATATTTGAACCCAGCACCGTGAATATCGTGCCGTCAATGACGTAGATTAGCAGGCACGCTACATTGGGCCTTGTATGGAGATGTGCAAATTATGGATGAGTTACGAACATGTGCCTTTTCTTTGTAGTTTGCTGCCATCTACTGCAGCAATATGGTACAATGTATTTGGGGCGATTCAGATTTCTCTCTGAAGAAAGCAAACGGCGAACAAGCTGAAAATAGAAGGTTTGCAGCAGATGCGGCCGTCAATGTTTATTTGTTAATTTCTCTTTCATGCGGTCTTTGTAGAATGCGTGCAATCGGTCAAGACATAGTGCCCCAGCAAATGAATTATGTGTTCGGGAGCCCTGAGGGGTACAGAAAGCATGGCCGTCGCTAAGTTCGATATATCGCATATGAAAATTAAGGAGACCAATGCTATAGGACCGATTATGCAGCAATTAACAGTCGCGCCGAGAGGCTCATTTCGTTTATTGGGTGAAAACGGAAGTAAAAGCCGTATGCACCAATGTTTTCTAGTAATGCAAAATCACATAATCATTGGTCTAGTAGATTCATAATTTATTGTGCCGGTGTCCAAACGCACGAAACGGTTGAATAGCGATGAGAAAATTGACTTATCACGTCCAGCTGAGCAAACGAGCTAATCAAAAGAAAAGAGAGTCAATCAGTAAATGACCGAGCGCTGTTTTGAAATGCGCTATCAAATGAACGAGCTTATGCTAAGGTGAGCGCTTTGAGCGGGTGATTAAGTAAATGAGTGGCCGTCGAAAGAACATGCATCGGTAATATATAAGTGGACAGGGCAACTCTGTTCTAGGAGGTCAGTCAAAAAATAAGCTACCGAAGAAAGCAGTGTTGCAGTTAATGACAAGGAGTTTCTCAAGGCCGTCGCACGAACAATGGCAACCTTGATTTTACTGAATTGTTATCAAGCCTTCGTGCTGAACACCCTCTGTCTCTTTTTAAAGCAGTTTTTAAGGCAAGAGGGGTTAATACGACGCTTAAGTTTTGCCCCGCCACGGTGGTCTAGTGGTTATGGCGCTCGACTGCTGACCCGAAGGTCGCGGGATCGAATCCCGGCCGCGGCGGCTGCATTTTCGATGGAGGCGAAAATGTCTGAGGCCCGTGTACTTAGATTTAGGTGCACGTTAAAGAACCCCAGGTGGTCGAAATTTCCGGAGCCCTCCACTACGGCGTCTCTCATAATCATATCGTGGTTTTGGGACGTTAAACCCCAGATACTACGACGCTTAAGTTCTCTATGGGTTGAAATAAACTTTATGCTGCTACACGGCAGTGACGTTGTTACTTAAGGAAGCTATTCGGAGAACTATAAGTATTTTGCAATGCCTCTTTGGCAAGTAGGCAGCCTCTGTGTATTGAACACGAAGAAAAAACTTGATTTAACTTGATTTTGACAGTTTAATATGTGCCAAATCTACAAAAAGTATACTTTTCATGCTATGGAAGAGTGTCTTGTCTACCGACACCTAACAATGAATGCAACCTTGTTCCGTTTAGAATATTTCCTTTCCTTACTTATGGTACCGTTATTTAGATATACCGATATAATATGAAGTACCATTTGAACGTAAAACAAACAGATGTGTCAACTCACAGCTCTGCCTTTATAAGGATAGCAAAACATTAGTCGACTACCCGAATTAATGCCCGCACATGCATCAGCCATATATAAATGAAGAAAACAGCCCCTATAAATTAGACTGATCGGCATGATGTCCTGCCCGTGTGCAAAGGTTAACATATTTCCCTCGATACTCGCAAGCATTCGCTGCCCTAACGCAGTCGCGATCCTATGCAATCGTGAGCAACGGGAGCAAACGATTTGCGCTGCCCCATCCCTCGCACGCGTTTCCGAAACTAGATTACGCGACCTCCAGCAATAGCGGCAAGAAGACACACGTTATCAAGTTACCATCAGTGCCGCCCATTATAGCTTTCATTGCTATGACGGAAAGTTGAAGCACACACGCGAAGCCACCGCGCTCGACATGTTGCTGCTGTAGATAAGTTTTTATTCTTGTCTTTTGATAGTGTTCTAAGGGGCACTCTACATATTCGCCTGACCATCACATGCTTATTTTCCACACGAACTTCTCAAATGCGATTACTGAAAGTGCAATGCCATGATGAGCTTAAAGCAACCTCGTCTTACAGCCTTTATTGCTGTCCGGCTATAGTACCAAACGTCCTGAGGATGGCGGTTTTCTTAAGGCCACAGGAGATGATCGCTCGCGGCAGCCTAAAGGGACACTATATGGAAATAACAATTTATGTCAGAGTGAAAGGTCAAGATGTGAGAACGTGTAAAACGTCAACATTATTACAGCAGTGCTGTACTAATCGAGAAATTAAGGTAAATGTACCACACGATATGCGCCACGAGATGGGCATTTTGGAAATGATCCCGGTGACGTCAAGAGTCCGAGTACAATGAACCACTAGTAATCAAAGTAGTTGCGATAAAAAAGAGAACCTTCCGTGCATCGCAAGACGTAATAAAATGCTGCTTGTTCGTTTCTGTTTGATTCATGGAAAAAAGAACGTCTTAGCGTTACCATGGGGAATGGCGTGAGTGGTTCAAAAGCTCCGTTTTCGGCGAACTGCGCTTCGCTCACGGGGTCGCGTCTCAGTGGTAGTTTTGGTATCGCGTACTGCTGCGTGTGCTTGGATCTCGCTATTTTCGCACTGTTGATACTCTACTACTGCAGCTGGCCAAGCTAAGCTCCGTTGCAGTGAACTATACAGTTTCGCAGTGGCCCGTGGCTGCGTCTTGGCAAGGTTGATGGCCGCTATTGTGCAAGAAAGCGTAGCGTCGGCGGCCGGACAGTAAAGGCGGGCAATCTTGTGCACCGCAGCTGATACGTCAGAAGGCTCGTTCAGGCGGGTGATTTGAAGTACGCTAACGGCGTGCGGACCCTTAAAACGTGATTTCCTTTCAAAATAAGCATTTCCTTGGCTCGAAACACGCACTACGAGGTTTCTGGAACGCTATTTCAACAATGAACGTCGACTTAATATTTGCCTTTAGTGTCCCTTTAATGGCATGGACGCTTCAAGTTAACAACGCTAAGCAACGCTATCGTTCCTAATTCTCAGCTCTAGTGTTTTAGATCTGACCGAGGTGTCTGCCGTGAGGTAACGCGTGTGTTCATCTATTACCCTGTGCCCCTGTGCATCACCTACTACCATATGCTAATGTGTGAATGCCATTGTTGTTCAATTGGGTCATCTAGTACTCGCGATTGACGGTCACTGATTTGATGTAATGCATTTTACAGTGCTATTGGTCTGCACTTTTCCCATATTCTGAATGACCAAAGTGACCCACCAACGTCATCGCCAGGATAAGCCGGCCGTGAGTGACGGCTTAGACTGGTGTAGAATCGAGCGCAAGGTGTCGCTTCAATATAACGGCTCAGTGTTGTTTCATTATACGCGCATGATGTCTAGACTACGATTACCCGCTTCCTGAGCCTCGTGAAGTAAGAAGAGAGATACGCTTGTACCAAAAGACCGAATCAGAGCCATTCTTGCAAATGACGGCACACACGACATTTACTGCGCGGTACCACATGATTCAGAGCTTTCATTTCGACAACGATGTTTGAGCACATCGTCACACGGCCAGATGTGTCAGCGCATCGTCCACCACGGCGACTTCTCAACTTAATTAGTTTCATACAGTAAAACACTTGCGACCACTAGCAGCGCGGTTGAAGCTGGCGATATAAGCATGAAGGACAAAACTAAAAAAAAAATAACAATGAGTGATGACGCTACAAGAGATCAAACGCCCAATCATGCGGAGGTGATGGGCAGCGTCTGATGGTTTCACTGTTCCACAGCGAAACCCGTTTTGGCCACGTGATGGTGCTTGCGAAATGGCTCGGCGGTGCCTGGGCGGAACGAGCAGCATGTCGCAGTTATAAAGAGGAAGTAAAAAAATCTATCTATCTATCTATCTATCTATCTATCTATCTATCTATCTATCTATCTATCTATCTATCTATCTATCTATCTATCTATCTATCTATCTATCTATCTATCTATCTATCTGTCTGTCTGTCTCTCTGTCTGTCTGTCTATCTGTCTGTCTGTGTATCTATCTATCTACAACACCATCCTGCAGTGTCTCTGTATATGGTATATTGCCCCCTCCCCCCATTCCTGCCCTAAAGCAAGCACAATAGAGTATCCGGGCCGAATCCGTAATGTTTGTGGTTCATAGGTGCATTTTTATTATTGAGAGGTCGCGTTAATACTATCTTCAGCTTGACGGTTACCTGAAACGTTTACGAACATGGAGAGGGCAAGAATTTTAGGGGCGAAGCTCCTTAAGGCGGCACCCGTTCGTCCCTTGTAGTCGTAGTAGTCGTAGTGCGTAACCAGTCTTTCGCTTTGACCTCCAAGGTGGTGCCGGTGGGAGATTTTTCCTGTGCGTTGCTGAACAATAAAAAATTCGCAGCGTTAGCTAAAAGCCGACTTCTTCTGTCTCTCATTCCCATTAGCAGCCATTCTTTACCTCCAAGGTAGTGCCTGGTGAGATTTCTCCTGTGCGTGATTAAACAATAAAAATTTTGTTCAAAACGCTGTTGATTGATGAAATAAAGCAACGAAAGACGCCAGATGTTTTGTAAAAGCAAAACGAAAGAACGCCAGATGTTTCTAAAGCAAAACGAAAAGACGCCAGCTGCTTAACGAAAGACGCCAGATGTTTTCTAAAGCAATGGTTTTCTAAACAATGAAAATTCACAGCGTACATGTAAAATTAAAATGAGCTGCAAGTCGTCATAAGTCATCGAACCTTTAGTATAAACGCGCCCGATCTCACGTCGGTGATGATGTACTGGGCAGAATTCACGGAAGATTCACGGTTTACCGATGAACCTCCGCAGCTTCGCCCACTCATCATCATTCACTCCGTGGATATGCTGTGATTTTTTTTTTAAAGGCGAGCCCGTCTAACCGGCGTCACTTGCCATGATGATGCCGATTGCTTAATGGCATTCGCTTTGAAATGGAGCGCCCAGAAAGAATTCCACGATTCGTATGTTCTAATCATTTGCCCTTACATCTGTTGTAGTCTGCGCCGTTCTGACTATGTCTTATTGATCGTTTCTTGTCCCTTTAAATGTGAAGCATTCCTGAGCGAACATTTGCCACTTTGAGCGTTTTTATCTATCTATCTATCTATCTATCTATCTATCTATCTATCTATCTATCTATCTATCTATCTATCTATCTATCTATCTATCTATCTATCTATCTATCTATCTATTGTTGAGGCGTTTATTGGACGGTAGTCGGCGACGTTATGCAATGGCGACAGTCAAGGCACAAACACGGACTCAGAGCGCGAGCGCGAAGCGCCAAAGGCGACGACCCACTAGAAGGCTATAGAGAGCGCAACCCATTACTCAATAAAGGCTTCGCTAACATTTCCCCGGGTACGAAAAGGGAGCCGTCCGGCGACCTCACAGCTCGTCACTATGAGTGGGTCATAGTAGGCCTTGAGACGCTCCACGCTGACGATGTCGCGCCCTCGACGGCGCATGTCCGAAGATGGTTCGATGGGTTCGATCACGTAGTTGACCGGGGATGTGCGCTCGACGACCCGGTAAGGGCCTTCATATTTCGGCAGTAGTTTTGTAGAGAGGCCAGTTGCAGTGGTAGGGACCGCGAGCCATACGAGCGCTCCAGGGAGGAACGTGGACTCAGAAGTGGTGGTTCCACCGCGAATGCTCTTCTGCCGCTCTTGTTCCTGCGTTGCAAACGTCTTGGCAAGCTCGCGACACTCTTCCGCAAGCCTGGCTGTGTCAGATATCCGTGCACACTCAGTTGAATCCGGCTTGTATGGGAGTATCGTGTCGATGGTGTGCGACGGGTGCCTTCCGTACAATAGGAAGAAGGGTGAAAAACCAGTTGTGCTTTGAGGGGCGGTATTATAGGCGTAGGTGACGAAGGGCAGAATGGCATCCCAATTTGTGTGATCGGCGGCGACGTACATTGAGAGCATGTCGGCGAGCGTGCGGTTAAAGCGTTCGGTGAGCCCATTCGTCTGCGGGTGGTAAGTAGTAGTTTTGCGGTGAACAGCAAGGCACTCTTTTAGAATGGCTTCGACGACTTCCGACAAGAAGACACGGCCTCGATCGCTGAGAAGCTCCTGGGGTGGACCGTGACGCAGAATGAATCGGTGTAGCAGGAAGGAGGCAACATCGCGCGCTGTAGCCGCTGGGAGAGCGGCGGTTTCGGCGTATCGCGTAAGGTGGTCAACAGCGACGATGGCCCAGCGGTTACCAGCCGATGTCAGAGGAAGTGGCCCGTACAAGTCGATGCCCACGCGCCCGAACGGACGGTTCGGTCAAGGTAATGGTTGTAGACCGGCGGGTGACACGTGCGTTGAAGGTTTTCGGCGTTGGCAATCGAGGCAGGAGCGAACGAACTTTGCACGTAGCGGTACATCCCTCGCCAGAAGTATCGTTGTCGAATGCGGTGGTAAGTTTTTGATACCCCAGAGTGCGCGCATTGTGGATCAGAGTGGAAAGACTTATTTCAGAACGCAGACTGCGGGGTATCACAAGTAGCCACTGGCGGCCGTCGGCGTTGTAATTGCGTCGGTGCAGTAGGTCGTCACGAATGGTGAAATGGTGGGCTTGACGACGCAACGCCCGAGTGATTGGTGTTGCCGACGGATCAGTGAGCAAGTCTATCAGCGAGGTGATCCATTTATCCTTGCGTTGTTCGGTAGCGATGGTGTGAACGTCGATGGAAGAAACAACATTGTTAGATTGTTAGGTACCGAGCAGGGGGCATCGTTGTCAGGCAAGGGGGAGCGCGAGAGGGCGTCGGCGTCAGCATGCTGGCGTCCGTTGCGGTACAGCACGCGAATATCGTAGTCCTGTAGGCGAAGTGCCCAGCGGGCGAGGCGGCCTGAGGGATCCTTCAATGACGACAACCAGCATAGTGCATGATGGTCGGTGATGACATCAAATGGGCGGCCATATAAATAGGGTCGGAACTTTGTAAGGGCCCATATGATCGCCAGGCATTCCTTTTCGGTGACGGTGTAATTGGTCTCTCCTTTAGTAAGCGTACGACTTGCATATGCCACGACATATTCAGGGAATCCTGGTTTGCGCTGCGCAAGGACAGCGCCAAGGCCAACACCGCTGGCGTCTGTGTGTACCTCTGTAGTGGCCGTAGGGTCGTAGTGGCGTAGTATGGGAGGCGACATCAACAAACGACGGAGCTTTGCGAAAGCGTCGTCGCACTCCGACGACCACGAATGGAGGGGCCCGTTACTTCCGAGGAGCTTCGCCAGCGGTGATATGATAGTCGCAAAGTTTCGAATGAAGCGCCGAAAGTAGGAACACAGTCCTACGAAACTGCGCAGTTATTTGACGGACGTAGGTTTCGGGAACTCGGTCACGGCCCGAAGTTTGGCTGGATCGGGGAGAATTCCGTCCTTGGACACGACGTAGCCGAGTATTGTCAGCTGCCGTGCTGCAAATCGGCACTTCTTTAAATTCAGTTGCAGACCAGCGTCGCTCAAACGCGTCAACACATGCCGGCGGCGTTGAAGATGCGTGGAGAAGTCTGGAGCGAAAACGACGACGTCGTCGAGGTAGCACAAGCACGTGTGCCATTTCAGGTTGCGCAGAACAGTATCCATCATGCGCTCGAAGGTGGCGGGCGCATTACACAGCCCAAACGGCATGACGTTGAATTCGTACAAGCCGTCAGGCGTGACAAAGGCGGTCTTCGGTCGAGCGTCATCAGCCATAGGTACCTGCCAGTACCCTGAGCGCAAATCAATAGACGAAAAAAATTCGGCTCCTTGTAGGCTGTGAATCGCGTCGTCTATTCGCGGTAGTGGATACACGTCCTTACGAGTGATCTTATTGAGTCGTCGGTAGTCCACACAGAACCGCACAGAACCGTCCTTCTTCGCAACAAGTACGACAGGAGATGCCCAGGGGCTGTTAGAAGGTCGAATAACATCGCGTCGAAGCATGTCGTCGACTTGCTCGTTGATTACGCGGCGTTCTGTGGGAGATACGCGATATGGACGTTGCCGGAGTGGTGGTTGGGCGCCAGTGTCGATGCGATGCGTAACGGTGGACGTGCGGCCGAGAGAAGTTTGAGCAATATCGAAAGAAGCGCGAAATTCTTCCAAGAGGTCTAGAAGCTGGGAACGCTGGACAGGCGTAAGGTTGTCAGCAATGGAAGAAGCAAATACATCAGCGGGCGATGAACCAGACGTGGTAACAGAACTGAGCGTGCCGGAACTGGGGCAGTGCGTGCCATCTGGTTCGTCCATAACTTGTGCGTCTTCGAGGGGTTCCACGCTGCCGAGACATTCTCCTCGCACCAACGTAACACTGTACGGAGATGGGTTGATAACAAAAATTGACGTGCTGCCCTGAGTGACTTGCACGGTCGCGAAGGGCACCAGCAAGCCTTTCCTCGTGCAAACACGGTCGGATGGCGAGAGGAGGGCGACGGTGTCGGAGAGACTGGCGCAGTAGACGGACACGGCCGTTGACGAGTATGCAGGCAGTTTGGTGTCGTCTTTGACGAGTACCTTGCTCACAGACGATGGACTGTCAGCCGGCGTCAGATCAGAGAATGGTGAGAGCTCTATTTCGGCGGGTGCGCAATGAATCACGGCGTCGTGGTGGGAGAGAAAATCCCATCCTAGGATGACGTCGTGAGAGCATGCTGGAATTATAATCAATTCGACGGCGTACAGAGCATCCTTAATCATGACGCGGGCTGTGCACACCGCCGTAGGGTGAATACTTTGGGCGCTTGCTGTACGGAGGGAGAGCCCGGGAAGTGGCGTCGTCACTTTTCGCAGTAGTCGGCTACGTTTGGCGTCAATAACGGATACGGCGGCTCCAGTGTCAATAAGGGCAGATGCGCGCACACCGTCCACAAACACGTCTAACACGTTTGATGGGCTTCGCTGAGGGCTTTCGCAGTTTGATAGCGTCGCAGCCCTTGCCTCGTGGACTGCGACTAGTTTTCCTGGTCACGTGTGACCGGTCGTGGCCGCATCGGTGACAGTGATCGGCGTCGTGGTGACGGCGAACGGTGGGTAGATGGAGCTGGGCGAGACGACGGTGACATAGGCGGCGGTGAATTGTAATACGGGCGGCTTGACTGGCTGGGGATGGCTGAGGCTACACGAGGCGGCTGCACGCGATTGCAATAGCGGGCGACATGACCGGCGCTACCACACGCGAAGCAGATCGGGCGGTTGTCAGAAGTGCGCCATCGGTTCGCCGGGGTAGGTCCCATCCATGGAGCAGGACGCGGTGGACGAGGCGTCAGCTGATACGACTGCATGATGGGCTGCATCGGTGGCCTAGGTATGGCGTCGGCAAACGCAGCCGGCCCACTCGCTTCGAACGCTTGAGGTCTGGCGACGGCTTCGGCGTAAGTAAGTGGGGCAGCCACAGGAATCGCTTGGGATGGCCTGGCTACAACCTGCGCATAACTGAGCGGCGCAGGTGCCGGAGGGGGCTGGTGGTATTCCGGCATGACCTCCGCGATTTCCTGCTGAATAGCGCGGCGTAAGGGAGCCAGCAGCGTGGTCGACGGCTGTTCAACATGCTGCGGGTGAGGGAAGGCCAGTAGGGAGAACTGGCGGGCAATTTCCTCGCGCACGAATGACTTGATCTCGGCGAGCAAGGGGGACTGATCAGAAATGGCCGACAAGCCTGCGAGATCGGCGTCGCGTGATGGAGGACGACGGGTCAGCAGTCGCTGCCGGCGCAGCTCCTCGTAGCTTTGGCAGAGCGTATTCACTTCGGCCACAGTACGAGGGTTCTTGGCGAGCAGCATAGTGAAGGCATCGTCGTCGATGCCTTTCAGAACGTGGCGGATCTTGTCAGACTCAGGCATGGCCGCGTCAGCCTTCTTGCACAAGTCCAGGACGTCTTCTATGTAGCTCGTAAAGGACTCACCGGTCTGCTGAGCTCGTTCACGTAAACGTTGTTCGGCTTGCAGTTTACGAACGGCAGGGCGGTCAAACACATCGATGATGGCGGTCTTGAAAGCAGACCACGTGGGGAACTCGGTGGTGTGGTTGTTGTACCACAGGCCCGCCACACCCGCGAGGTAGAAAACCAGGTTGCTGAGTTTGCCTGCCTCGTCCCATTTGTTTGGTACGCTCACACGCTCGTACATCGCAAGCCAGTCCTCAACATCGGTCCCATCCGCGCCGGTGAAGATGGGAGGGTCGCGGATGTGGGGGACACCGGGGCATGCGGTCGTTGTGGAAGGAGACGTTTGCTGAGCAGCGTCCTGAGGCATGGTAGTTGGTAGGGTACGGGATCTCAGCTCCAGGGGCATCGAATAGGAGCACAGCACTCTCCACCAATTTGTTGAGGCGTTTATTGGACGGTAGTCGGCGACGATATGCAATGGCGACAGTCAAGGCACAAACACGGACTCAGAGCGCGAGCGCGAAGAGCCAAAGGCGACGACCCACTAGAAGGCTATAGAGAGCGCAACCCATTACTCAATAAAGGCTTCGCTACACTATCTATCTATCTATCTATCTATCTATCTATCTATCTATCTATCTATCTATCTATCTATCTATCTATCTATCTATCTATCTATCTATCTATCTATCTATCTATCTATCTATCTATCTATCTATCTATCTGTGTCTGGGTGCTCTCGCGATCGCCTCCTTAACTTGATCTAGGCCAAAATTGGCATGGGAGGGTATGAGGGTTGGACGAACATTACTGTGTGGTCGTGGCATGAATAGCGTAAAAATACTGCAGCGCACCTCGCCAAACCCTTTCCTCTAAGCACGTGTGGCACATGCCCGTATACCACGGCCGCGGTATACGGGTATGCGCAATAGGTGGTTGACAGTTTATATCTACCCAGGAACGGCGAGAACAAACATTGGTCATTTAAATGCGAGAGCGTTAGGAAAAAACGACATCGGCAGCGTTGACCCGACGAACGCAAAGAATAAAAATTAGGACCCCAGCAGAAGTCAGACATAAGCATTCTTCGTGGCAGTCAGGTATTCTACCACAGGGCCACGCCAGGTCTAGAAACTACTTTGGAAAAACACCCTATGAAGGCGTAATGTGGGTGGAACGTCAACTGTGGTTGTAGTGCTGGCTATCTAATTTTATAACAAATCAATAAACACCACATATGTACTCCTACGATACAGGCGTCATGTCAGGTTAACGTCAATTGTATACGTTCAAGTGTTGGCTCCGCTTTTATAGCAGTTTAACGAGCATTACATTTGTATTCCGACGATTCAGCAAGCTATCTGCAAGCGTTGCTCTACCCTAGAGCAATACGCTAACGAAAGTGAGGTTTGATATTCACGTCGTCGCACCGTTACGCGCACTTCATTCCGATAATACTGTGCTCTAACGATAATGTGCTCTAACGTGAGTGCTGACGTTAGGTCAGATCATAAGTTACCCTTTAAACGCCGGTGTACACAGCAATGCGCACACAACTACTACACTTACGAAAACACGTGGATGCACCTCGTAACGCTTGGCTCAAAGCAAAAAAATGCAGCATAAAACTACTCGCTGACTGCTTCGCATGAAAGCGGTTCCCACAATGCGTGTGATCTGCCAAATTTCCCCCTAATCCACACACACAAACACTCATATATTGTTATGCACAGATGAAAAATGAGACGCTGAAGGGAAGAAGAAGATGTTAAGAATATGGTTGGTGTGCGATTGCAATAGTCATTCACCTTCACTGTTTTTATTGTACTGGTACGCAATCTGTAAATACATCCTGTTTATACTCTAAACGATTGCGTAACAATATTACATTTACGTTGGCGGTTTTCCATAGCTCTCGCGTTCTATTTCAAATATCGTTGTGCAGCAATGTTCTCGTGTATCTTTCATATTTACTTTCGCAGTTTAAAATAAATCAGTGAGACTTACCAAAAACGCATTACTATCAGGGTTGTGGCACCGCCCTTATATGCACTTTTTTTCCTAGACGAATTCTTGCTTTGTAGTTTCTGCGAACCATCAGTGTCTAGTATTTCGCCTCATAGAGGCTACGCTCCTACAGGACCGTCCTCATCAATACATCCTTCGGTGAGCTCCTGTCTCGAGCAATGCAACAAGACGAGGACATCCAACATCTATTCGTGCAATATTAAGGACAACTAATACACCACTCCCACTTCACAGGGCAAGCGTTGACTTCTATGAAAGGTCCCTCTAACGAAACTATTCCGTGGTTTTCTTTGCGTCCTATTGTACTCCTGGCAAGCGTGGCGCTAAGCTTAAGCCTTGGATAGCCGAAATTCGTAGCCAATTATGTCATCTACTTAGAAGGAAGGTTTCCCTCTGTTTTTCGAGATTTTGCATACTAACGGTACAAACATTCCTAACGATGTATGAATATCCTATAAAACTAAAAATTGTTTTAATGTCTCAGCCAGCGTTATTTTCTCAATCTTACTGGCCTGGGTTTCGTACACCGCACGTGGGCTACGTACAAACAGTTGTAGGACCACCACCACCACCACCACCATCATCATCATCATCATCATCATCATCATCCTGTCTACGCCCACTGCAGGGCAAAGGCCTCTCCCACGTTCCGCCAATCATCCCGGTCCTGTGCTTTCTGCTGCCACGTTATACCCACAAACTTCTTAATCTCGTCTACCCACCTAATCTTCTGTCTCCCCCTCACGCGTTTGCCATCTCTTGGAATCCAGTCAGTTACCCTTAATGACCACCGGTTATCCCGCCGACGTGCTACGTGCCCGGCGCATATCCATTTCTTCTTCTTGATTTCAACTATGATATTGCCACGGGCGTTTCCTATTATCACTTTTGCTTTATTCGGTTTTCGCCCACAAAGACTGTCAGCAACGCTCAGCGCGAACCGCGCCTCATTGTTCGAGAAGCTTCCTGATCATTGTAGATCGTTTTGTTAAGATTTCGCGCAAGACGCGCACACTCGAGCTCATTCTAGAATTTGCGCGACAGCCAGCGATAACGCTGGAATATTCGACGGCACATGTTTAAATGCCGACGCGCTTCACCGCTTGTCAGTTGATCGACGGACGACGCCCTGTTCGCCGCTATCATTGTACAGCGTGTATTGCTGTAGTTCTAGTTCTCAGTTTCTCGGCCACAAGCTCGGCCAAATAAACAGTTTCATCTCGGACGGGCTGACTGTTGTCTTCGTCGAGGTCACGACCACGTGACATCTGGTGGAGGTGCTGCTTCTTCCATGATCCGGACGCCCCCGCGAAGCGCTGACCCAAGCCCAAGCCGCGAGGAGGACGACGGCAAAGAAAACCCGGATCGTCGAGCAAGCCGCAGGCAACAAGGTCTACCTCCAGAGCACGGGCCTCTACCTGAAAAGACCCGGCAAACAAAGATCCTGACCTCGACCACAGCGACGATGACAGACGCTGTGCCGCCCGCACCGATCCCTCTCCGGACGCCCAAGGAGCCGCCAACCTTCCGCGGATCGTCGTTCGAAAACCCGGAAAGCTGGCTCGAAGCCTACGACCGAGCCGCCGTTTTTAATGCCTGGACCAGCGAAGACAAGCTACGGCATGTCTATTTCGCTTTGGAAGACGCCGCTCGGACCTGGTTCGAGAACCAAGAGCGAAGCCTGACAACGTGGGATATCTTTCGCACCAGGTTATTTGCGACATTCACGAGCGTCGTCAGGAAAGAGCGTGCTGAGGCTCTGCTCGAGACCCGCGTGCAGATGCCGAACGAAAACGTGGCGCTCTTCACGGAAGAGATGACAAGGCTGTTCCGTCATGCAGACCCTGTCATGCCCGAGGACAAGAAGGTCCGCTTTCTTATGCGAGGAGTCAAACACGAGTTCTTCGCCGGGCTGATGCGGAACCCCCCATCGACAGTTCAAGAATTCGTTTCGGAAGCAACGACCATCGAGAAGACGCTCGAGATGCGCACCCGGCAGTACAATCGCCGCGCATTTCAAGACAGCGCAGCTGTTCATGGCCTCGGCTCCGACGACTTCCGCGAAACGATCCGAGCCATCCTGCGAGAGGAGCTGCGAAAGCTTGCGCCGTTTGCACAGCCGGAAGTTACGTCGATTGCTGACATTGTACGCGAGGAAATCACACAGTCACTGGGTGTTCCTCAGCCGACACCGCCGCAGCTGCAAGCCATGAGCTATGCTGCTGCAGCCCGACGCAACGCCCCCCCCCCTCCTCGCACACGTCAAGACGCCGCGCCACCCCAGCAGTTCCGCCGCCAGGCACCACCGCTGCCACCACCGACATCATACCGCCCGCCAGCCGGCCAGCCATACACGCCGAGGAAGACCGACGTCTGGCGCGCCCCTGACAACCGCCCGCTCTGCTACCACTGCGGGGAGGCCGGCCACACGTACCGCCGCTGTCAGTACCGACAGATGGGGCTGCGACAGATGACGCGGAAGCAGCGGAACAAACCGACGTAGCCGTGACCCGACGCCGCGACGTAACCGCAACGCAAGACAGCGGACTAGCGACCTCGACGTTCAGATCGACGGCCACAACGTCACCGCTCTCGTCGATACTGGAGCCGACTATTCCGTCATCAGTGGGCCGTTCGCAGCAAAGTTGAAAAAAGTTAGGACTGCTTGGGAAGGCCCCGAGATCCGGACCGCTGGAGGCCATCTCATAACGCCGATTGGTGTCAGCACGGCGAGAGTCACCATCAACAACCGGACTTATCCTGCGAGCTTAGTAATCCTACAAAACTGCTCCAGGGATGTGATACTTGGAATGGACTTCCTAAGTGACCACGGCGCCGTCATCGACTTAAGAACCAAGTCGATAACCCTATCGTCGGAGAAAGCGACACCGCCGGATACGAACCCATGCCAATATGCCCTGAACGTGCTCGAGGATCAAGTCACCATTCCGCCTAGATCCAGCATCATAATTCCCGTCGGCACCGAAACGCTGAATGCATCGAAGGTGTCATGGAGAGCGATCAGCGTTTGCTGCTAGACCGTGACATTTGCGTCGCAAGAGGCATTGCTCGGCTGTATGAAGGGAAAGGAAGCGTGATGCTAACGAATTTCAGCCAAGCATACAGACACCTGAGCAGGGGCACGACGATTGCGTACATCGAAGAAATCTTGGCTGTCAGCGATGCGTTTGCCTTTTCAGATTCTGACGAAGCTACAACGACAACCGCAATGCCTGAGCCATCCTTCGACGTAAACCCAAGCCTTCCCACCCGCCAACAACAACAGCTCCGATGCCTTCTGAAGAAATCCAAGGACTGTTTCTCGTCGTCATCACGGGTCCGGCAAACGCCCCTTGCTAAACACCGTATCATAACGGAAGAAAATGCTCGACCACTCCGTCAGAGTCCCTACCGGGTTTCGACGCGAGAAAGGGACACCGTTAAGAAGCAAGTCGACGAAATGCTACACGACGGCATCATCCAGCCGTCCAAGAGTCCGTGGGCGTCTCCGGTAGTGTTAGTGAGGAAGAAGGATGGAACCCTACGTTTCTGCGTCGATTATCGTCGCCTGAACAAAATCACGAAGAAGGACGTGTACCCTCTTCCACGGATAGACGACGCCATGGATCGAGTCCACAACGCGAAGTACTTTTCATCGATGGACCTCAAGACCGGCTACTGGCAAATCGAAGTCGACGAGAGAGACCGAGAAAAGACGGCCTTTATAACACCAGACGGCCTCTTCGAGTTCAAGGTCATGCCCTTCGGTCTTTGTTCGGCACCTGCGACATTCCAACGAGTTATGGACACAGTGCTGCCTGGCTTGAAGTGGCAGACGTGCCTCGTATACTTGGACGACGTCGTTGTGTTTGCCTCAAGCTTCGACGAACACCTCCGGCGCCTTGAAGCCGTACTTGAAGCAATCAAGACCACCGGCCTCACCTTGAAGCCTGAAAAGTGCCACGTCGCGTACGAGGAGCTCTTATTTTTGGGTCACGTTATAAGCAGGGATGGTGTTCGCCCAGACCCGCGGAAAAACGCTGCCATCGCTGGCTTCCCGCCACCCACCGACACCAAAGGCGTGCGCCGTTTTCTAGGCTTGTGCGCCTACTACAGGCGCTTCGTCAAGGAATTTTCACGAATCGCCGAGCCGCTAACTCACCTTACGAAGACCGACGTGCAATTCAAGTGGGAAACGGCGCAAATCGAAGCATTTGAAGAACTGAAACGACGCCTTCAGATGCCTCCGATACTAGCGCATTTCGACGAATACGCCGATACAGAAATCCACACCGACGCAAGCAGCGTAGGACTCGGCGCCGTCCTTGTGCAGAAGACTGCCGGGCAGGAAAGGGTCATCAGTTATGCTAGCCGGTCGCTATCAAAGGCAGAAACGAAATGTTCCACAACGGAAAAGGAGTGCCTAGCGATCATCTTTGCTACATCCAAATTTCGCCCCTACCTCTACGGCAGGCCCTTCAAAGTTGTGAGCGACCACCACGCATTGTGTTGGCTAGCTAACTTGAAGGACCCTTCAGGTCGGCTCGCACGGTGGAGCCTTCGACTTCAAGAATTGGACATTACCGTCGTTTACAAGTCCGGAAGAAAACATTCCGACGCTGACTGCCTGTCTCGCGCCCCCGTCGACCCACCGCCGCAGGACGACAAAGAGGACGACTGCTTCTTAGGAACCATAAGTGCCGACGACTTCGCCGAACGACAGCGGGCGGACCCAGAAGTCAGCGGTCTTGTGGAATACCTCGAGGGCAGGACCACCGTTGTTCCGAAGGTATTCACGCGCGGACTGACGTCGTTTTTCTTGCGTAATGGTGTTCTCCTAAAGAAGAACTTCTAACCACTTCGAGCCGATTGCCTTCTCGTGGTACCCTCGACATTGCGGCCAGAGGTCCTCCAGGCTCTGCACGACGACCCGACGTCTGGACTCCTGGGTGTTTCTCGCACGCTAGCAAGAATACAGGAGAAGTACTACTGGCCGCGCCTTTCCGCCGACGTCACCCGTTACGTAAAGACTTGCCGGGACTGTCAGCGACGCAAGACACCGCCCACTAGGCCAGCCGGACTTCTGCAGCCTATCGAGCCACCACGGCGGCCGTTCCAGCAAATCGGGATGGACTTACTGGGGCCGTTCCCGACGTCCAATACCGGAAACAAGTGGATCGTCGTGGCAACTGACTACCTCACCCGCTACGCCGAGACAAAGGCCTTGCCCAAAGGCAGTGCCGCCGAGGTAGCCAAGTTCTTCGTGGAGCACATCGCCCTGCGTCATGGCGCCCCAGAGGTTCTCATCACCGACAGAGGTACGGCGTTTACGGCTGTGCTAACGCAAGCGATCTTGGAATACAGCCACACAAGCCACCGCCGGACCACCGCGTACCACCCACAGACCAACGGCCTGACCGAGCGTCTCAATAAGACCATCGCCGACATGCTGGCTATGTACGTCGACGTCGAACACAAGAAGAGGGACGCCATCCTTCCATATGTGACCTTCGCGTACAACACGGCCGTACAAGAAACGACGCAGATGACTCCATACAAGTTGGTCTACGGACGGAGCCCGGCAACAACGCTCGACGCCATGTTACCAAACGTGACCGACGAGGAAAATATCGACGTGACCACCTGCCTACAGCGCGCCGAAGAAGCACGACAGCTGGCCCGCTTGCGCATCAAAACCCAGCAGCACACCGACAGCTGTCGCTACAATCTTCGACGACGCTTCATCGAGTACCAGCCCGGCGACCGTGTCTGGGTCTGGACGCCAATACGACGACGCGGACTGAGCGAGAAGCTTCTTCGCTGATATTTCGGACCGTACAGGGTACTTCGGCGCCTGGGCGCACTCGACTGTGAGGTTGTCCCTGACGGCATTACGAACTCTCAGCGGCGCCGTGCACGACCTGAAGTCGTCCATGTCGTGCGCCTCAAACCATATTACGCGCGTTAGCGAATCTGAGGACTGTCATTTCGCTTTATTATTGTACTTTCTTGCTTTTGCTTATTGTTTATTGTATTTTGTTGCTTTATTCTTGTTATTTATTGTTGCATGCATTGGCCTGTTCTGTTTTAAGCATCGGGACGATGCTTTTTCAGAGGGGGGCATTGCCACGGGCGTTTCCTATTATCACTTTTGCTTTATTCGGTTTTCGCCCACAAAGACTGTCAGCAACGCTCAGCGCGAACCGCGCCTCATTGTTCGAGAAGCTTCCTGATCATTGTAGATCGTTTTGTTTCAATTTAATTTGAACCCTCAATTTAATTTGAACCCTCTTTGTAAGTCTCCAGGTTTCTGCTCCGTAGGTAAGTACCGGTAAGATGCAGCTTTTATATACCTTCCTCTTGAGGGATAGTGGTAGCACGGCCGCTGGAAAAAGCACACGGGTACGGCCTGCCGCGTGCTCCGAAACCGGCGTGACGGGCCTAGTTTCCCGGACCACCGCCGCGGCGCCACCTTCGCGGACGCCCGCGGGATCACGTGCGCGGCGCGCTTGCGGCAGTTATGCTTTAGAGCGTGCGTCTTCATGTGACGCCCGAAATATTCTCCTAAAATCCATCTAGCGTGTACACATCAGTTAATTACCGATATTTCTTGTAAAACTTGCAGCGCTTGGGAATTTTTGTTCTTGCCTTGCCCAAGATGCAACTTCGCGCACCGATCGCTTTTTGCGGAAGTAATCGCGTGGGCATGTTTTTCTGGTGTCCTAGAAGACCACAAGTAACCAACCTGGAGGCGCAGCACCTTTCCTAATGCATCGAAATTCTTTATTTTGGCTCTGAGTATGCTGCTTCAGATTTAATCATTTCATTTCGAAAAAGTGATATCAGAAACTGCAGCGGCCACTGTTTATTTGACACAAAATAAGATAAACTTCTTCCTTCTTCCAAACATGTTTATAGTACACATACGATACGGCATCGCATGTAACTGCCATGAAATAATGCTTATCATATGTGCGACCATCTCATAGAAGGAGATTCGAGTCACTTTAAAATTTCAGTGACTACATCTTCAATACTGACAATTGGGCGAGCTGTTACGGATTAATTAATATGAAAACGGTCAGATGGAAAGAGTGATGAAAAGGCTGAAAAACACACGAACACAACTGCTTGCATTCCTGCGGTTTTCAGTATTTCTGTCTCTTCGTGTTACGCCTTTTTCACGATCGTGTAACGAATTCAACAGTGAACATAAAATCTGGACAAAATGTGAGAAGTTAGTTTACTTATTATGAATTCAGGGCTAATCCCTACTAGCTGCAAACGGCGGCTAGTTGCAAACACACCCTTCCCGTTTTCTCTTATCTCTCGTTTTTTTCTAGTTCCCACCTTTCAGCCCACGGCACCTTTGTCATCGGTTCCGGTTGTTTCCGAACGCTGTCGCGTTGCGGTGGCGTGCGTTGCCCCGCAATGCCATGTGGTACTGATGTTGGTTACCATGAAAAGCACGTGTATTCCTTTTATTCAGAGAGTTGGGTTGTCTGTGGTCATTAGCGGTACGGGGCACAGACTCAAACTTACCTCAGCAGTCATAATGTAGTTCAGCGCAAAAAACAGGCAACAGACGAGCGAGAGGACAAGGACACACTAGCTCGTCTGTTGCCTGTTTTTTTCGCTGAACTACATTATGACTGACCCGTTCCAACTCTCCCAACAAGCAACGTTACCTCAGCAAAACATGCGGAGACAAATAAGTGTAGAAAAGCGGCTATTGGGCGACGACAAGATTTCATTTCAAACAAACATACGTGGCAGCCAACACACACATTGCGAGCGACTCACAGGGACAAAGTTGAGGTGGGTCGCTTTTGACAGCTATACGGTAAACAAAAAAAAAATGGGGGGGGGGGGTAAACGCTTCCTTATACTCATCTCTGTTTTCTTATTATTTTTAATTACTGTTTTGTTATGCTTCCAATTTGTGGACCCAAATTTTGGCTTCCTGTCTACTTCCAGTCTGTGCAGACCATAAACCTTTCGTTTTGGTCCTTTGATGTTAGCCGCTGTACAGGCACTGGCGAGTCTTCGTTGCACACCAACGTGATTGTCTTCTGGCAGTCTCCGTCATCGGCCTCCAGGGATCGGCCTTATATATACATCAATTTGATGACATTGCCCTGCTAAGAACTGTCAAGAAATTTGCAAGCCACTTCTAATGAACATATAATTCCGCAGCCTATTCAACAAAGTTACGATGAGTGCGTCACTATATTTGGAGAATCCGCTAGTATCAAGTATCCGAAGCTGAATTACTTCTCGGCACAGTATCATGCATTAGGCATCATGAAAAAGATTCAACGTATGTTTTTACATGCACTTCTTGTGTATAAAGACCATGAACGTGTATTTTCAGATGTTTAAAATAAATACCTGTCAAGCATTTTCAGCTAAGAAAACTCAAAGGTGCTGAAGAAATGTCACGGAAATCAATATGTTAAAATAACAAACGATGCATTCATTACACGCACATAAATATAACAACCACTTTTTCACACATTCAGCGCCATATAATGTTGCTACGCGCATTGTTGAATATTCTTTCAGACACAAAACAAAAAGTTAGTCCTGGACAAAAAAAAAACGCCAGGAGCTCGGCACGTACACGGAAATTTAAGTGGCTATTTTACCAGATTACGCGAACGGACTCAATTGAATGCATATGTCATGACTGCGGTAGAGGAGATAGAAAAAAACCGCTTAGAACAGCTGAGTGAGATCGCTGTTGTGACCACCACCAACTAATTTGCTGCGGCTGCTGCCCCAAAGGAGCCGCCGGCACCCGTTTCCCCTTCCCCGCCCCGTCGCGCCGCAGCGGCCGCAACTGCAACTAGGGCCAACACGCTCTGTCCCATAGAAAGCCGCCCGACGCGGCAGGCCGTACCGTGCGCTTTTTCATCCAGCGGCCGTGGTGGTAGACTACCATTCATGATTTGATAATGCTTGCCGAATGAGCCCCATCCCATCCTTATTCTTCTAGTTATTTCACTCTCATGGTTCGGCTCCACGGTTACTACCTGTCCTCAGTAGACGTACTCCTTTACAACTTCCAGTGTCTCGCCACCTATCGCAAAGTGCTCTTCTCTGCCGAGATTGTTCCACATTACTTTAGTTTTATGCCTATTAATTTTCAGACCTACTCTTCTACTTTCCGTATCCAGTTTAGTAATCATGAGCTATATTTCGTCTCCCGCGTTACTCATCAATTGATGAGTTGTAGGACCATTGGGTGTTAAATTGAGTGAAGTTCCTTCCATTCACAAGGAAAGACCGGACCTTGAAATCTTTTTTGGCTATATATATCCAAACCATACCCAAAATTTGCCTTACCACATATTAAACGGCTTACTACAAAGGCATTTAGAGGGGATAAATACAACAAATATCATAGCTACAGATGCCTCACACTCCGAAGAAAAATCTGACATTCGTATTATTTCCGAAACCTTCAACTGGTCATTCTCATTAGGACAATATTTTGGCGGAATTTCTAGCGGTGATTATGGCTTTGCGAAAGCTCAACCCACCAACATCGTATGACCCTTTATCATTGTGTTCAGCGCTCGCTGCTAATAGTGATCCTCAATTATCATGTACTTTTCATTTCCTTGTTCCCACCCACGTAACTTTAATCAGATTAATCTGGGTACCGGGCCACAAAGGGATAAAAATGAATAAAATGGTGGACACTCTGGCGAAAGGCGCTCTCAGTGGTCCGATACTCTCAATTATTCCCACATGAGCACTCATAATTCGTGACAGATTTAGAAGACGTGCCATAATTCAAGACACCGGTAAAACATTAATCACTCATCTGAACGAATATCGACACCTCTTGTTCCTACGCCTAATTCCTACGCCAAATTCCCTTGGCGTAGGAATTTCTCTCCAACAATAAAGAGGAAGTTATGTTTGCAAAATTACCCTGTCGCGTTCCAAAACTAAACTTTTATACGCATAGAACTGTTCTGGGTCCTTCCCTTCTTTGGTCGTTTTGCAACAAATACGAAAGAGTCAAACATTATTTTTTATCATGCAACCGCTTCAATTTACAGAGGAAAAACATTCTCAAAGCGGTGTTTAATCGCATTAGAGCGGATTTCATTAGTTCTAATATTCCATCCTTGGGAGCCTCCTCATTAGGTCATTGTTACCGGGGTGTCTGTTCTTCTGTATAAAAATTTTTAATTGAACCAGGGCGGTTGTGATTTCAAATTTCTAAATTAGCATTATTAATTTATTCTAACTATTCTATAATTCATTAGTCATAGAATTCATATGTTACCACTTTACCTTTAATTATTCGTTTCTAGGCTAATCCCTCAAAGTGGGGTGTGAGCCATTCAAAAGGCAATCATCATCATCGTCGTTTACTGCTCCACGTTTCCCGTAAGCGAAAAAAGAAAGGTCATCATGAGCTTCCAAGAGGACCAATCGGGACCGTCAAGCTCGCGGCCACCTGCTTATCCACCGGTAGTCAAGCCCACGCCCGAGCAGTTTCGGGGCCGTGCGAATACTTCCGCACCAGCAAGAGGCGGCGCTCGTCCAAAATGTCCGAAACCTCGCCGAACCTTCCACCCACAGGTGAGCTTGGAGGCGCGGGAGGAAAATCCTACGCGTACTTCTGGCGAACTTCTACTGAGCACTGAAACAGAGTTCGAAACCAGTACCATCGAGGAGATAGACCCTGATCAGGTCGACGAGCTGATTCGCGACTTGAACCTTCTCAAACAAACCATTAACGAGGACGAGGAGGAACTCGAGCTGAGCCGAATGAGGCTGAAACGTGACAACAAGTTCCTGCACAAGGAGCTCGCTAAACAGCGCGAGAAGGTGCACATGCTCCGAGAGGCACGCAGCGCCGACGACCAGAATGCACGCCCTCCGACTTACGCAACTCCTCGGTCACGCCGTAGGGGACAACGCGGAGGTGTTCTGTTTGCATCACCAGCTTCCGCATCAAGTGGCCACTCCGAAATGGCAGAAGGCGGGCAATAACTGCTGGATTTAGGCTCATTGATGGCTCCACTGGCGGAAGAACGTGACGGACATCCAACACGCGACAATGAGAATGAATTGCCGCTCCAAGCTGAAGCAGTAACTCCATCATTCGGCGGGATAGGCAGAAATTGGCTGGGGGGAAACCAATCCAAGAAGAGGTCACCCGAGATCTTGAACGTGGACGTCGACACCACGCCCGAGTAGGAGACGGCCTCTGAGTCCAAGGACAGCCTCCATGGTGAAGGTTCAAGAGCGGAAATTGACTGAAAGCCATCAGGCTAAAATAAATGAACGTTTGACTGGTCTTCCTTCCTTTCTGTGCTATTTGTTGGTTCTCCATTTTTGTTATCATTTGCAACTAAACCATATGTACACATACGTTGTGGTATATTACGTTCACATAAATAATTCTGCAACTACACTTTCTATAAAATAACTTTTTTTTTTCCTTCGCGAACAGCCTTTGAGTACGTATCCACGGGGTTACGTTGCTAAGCACGAGAGCGTCGGTTCATTTTGCTCTATGGTGCATCGCCTCCGTACACGAAGGTGTAGCTTGGAATCGTTTAGATTCGGCCGCATATCCCGGTACTTTTCCATAAGTTTCGCTTTTCAAGGCGTCTAGGCGCGCAGTGGAAGTATTGTAGTGTTTCGAGTGTAGTTATGATTGTATTGTTTATGTTTATTCAGTTTTAAAAGACTACTGATATAAAATCGAAATAGTGAGATAACTGGTGAGATATATAGTATGTGTCGACACATGCGTATCAGCTACAAAATATCAAATGCGAACATTGCCAAGAACACATTTAATATCAATAATTTTAATTTTAACTGTGTATGCCCCTCAACTGAGAAAGAAACGGTGAACCTCGCGACATCGTCAGTAACTTGGTTTTAATCTAAATTGCAATGCACAAGCACCAACGTCGTGAGATTGTGTTGGCTTCCACGTTCCTTGCTTGTGCTCTTTGCGGCACTTTTGAACGTCCTGCCGACGTCCACTAGCTAGATGACAAACTTCTGCGCATCCAAAATAAAGCAATCCGTTTTACAGTAGAAGCTTACTTTACGTTCTATATTGTAATTTCTCTGAAAGTCTTATTTAAATTACCCGGATTCGAAACGCCAAGTCAAAATGGCGCTGTCTTCACACTTGCACATACGTTACTTCAGGAATTTGGCGTTGTAACGTTTGCAGATGCAACCAATTCATTTCATATTTTCACGTTTGCATCACGCATGCAAACGAGAGCCGATGTTCATGCCTACTACCCTGCTTCCTAACCTCCCCCCCCCCCCTTTTTTTCTTTGCAATCCATTATTGGAAGAAACTTCCTAGTGATGTCCTAATACCCCTGTCAGACTACTACCACCGAATTCCGTTAAACTCCTTAACGTAAAACTCCATTATGGAGTTTGACGGAGATGGAGTTCTGGCCAGGTTACAGGGCAGGTTTAGGAGCTTTGGAGAGAAGTCGCAAAGGGCTCATTAGGCGCTGATTTGCCTACGTAGGCACGCAAGATTTCCCTCTAATCACGCTGAAAACGTTCTCAATCGTAAGCATGATTATAAAAACCATAGTTTATGAAATCGAAATAAAAAAATGTTTTGACTGTTTTGACGAAATAAAATGTTTGTTTTCACCGGTTTGACGGTGCAAGCGATGGTTGCCGTCGTTGCCACTGTGTTCCGGTGATGTAGTTAGCGATGTCTCGAGGTCGTTCACCTGGCCGCTAACGCGGCGCGTTCACGGCGAAACTACGCCATCCTATGTCCCAGTACTGGCAGCGACGGTACGTGTGGCCGGTTTCTCCACAATGGTAGCAGAGTGGGCGGTGGTAAGGGACACGCAAAACGTCAGTCTTTCTCGGTGCGTAGCACCGGTCTACAGGCAGGGCGGGAGGGCGTCGGTGGTGGCGGTGGTGTCTGGCGACGGAACTGCAGTGGTGCTGCGTCATGGCGTTGGCGCTGAGGGAAAGTGGATCGGTGGACTACAGCAGCGTTCGTCATGAGTGTAGGTGTAGGCTACGCTGGCTCAGGAACCCTCAGTGACTGCCGAATTTCTCGACGTACGATGTGCGCAACTGAGTCCACTTCATGCTGTGATTACGGCAACATAATTCGCAGATTCTTCCGCGCGATCGCTCTTATAGTATCACGCAAGTCGTAGCTGGCCAACGAGTGCACTTCGGGAGAAGTTGCAGAGAGCGGAGAGTGGTTATATTGTTTTGTACGCATCTGAAGTGCCTATTTAATGGTTGTAGCCTCCGTGAAGAGATCGGCGACTGTCTTGGACGGGTGGGCACAAGTCCTGCGAACAGTTATTGTTCCACACCCCGCATAAACAGGAGAGCTTCTTGGTCTTTTGGCAAGGGCAGTGTCGGCCTGGTGGAAAAGTCGGGTCATCTCTTACGCGAAGATGGTGAAATTTTGATTTGACAGCTGCACCGTGTCTCCAGCAAAGAAGCGGTCCTTTCATTGCGGACGATGCTCGTGAATGTGTTCAGGAATGTGCTGCGGGAGAGCTGCTAGTTCGAAGTGAGGTCTCCCGATTCTCGAACCAGGTCCTTGCCGCGTCTTCCAGCTTGAAGTAGACGTGACGCAGCTTGTCTTCGGTGTTCCAGTCGTTAAATTCGGTGACACGATGGTATGTTTCAAGCGAGGTTTCCGTGTCTTCGAGTGATGAACGCGGAAAATTGTCGGCTCCTTGGGTTGCCTGAGCAGGATCGATGGCGGCATAGAGGCTGTCATCGTCGCTGCGGTCGACGTCTTGGGCTGCCTGGTGTTTTCTGCAAGAAGCCCGGCCCCCGGCTCTGGTCGTTGCTGCCTGCGGTTAGTTCAACGATGCGGGACGGCTTTGGCGTCTTCTTCACAGTTTGGGCTTCGGTCAGCGCTTCGCGGGGGTGTCAGGATCATGAATGAAGCAGCACCTCAACCAGATGTGAAGTGGTTGTGACGGTGAAGCAAGCAGAACTCCAGCAGGTAAATATGAAACACTTTATTGGGTAAACTTGTGCCCAGAAAGATAAGAAGTAACACTCAGTGCAACGATATCCTTGAGCCCACTTGTCGGTCGCTATAATAAAAATATTCGGTTCGAGTGAGAATCGAACTCAGGCCGTCTGCGTGGAAAGCAGGTTTTCCACAACAAAGCCACGCCACTGCTTGAAACTGCTTAGAAAGAAAACAGCACTATAGGGTGCCGCGAGGTCTTCCTTGCCTGTGCCCAGGACCAAAAAAAGTATACTCATCATCATCATCATATGAATGTCCAGTAGTGGGAGGAGTCTTCTTAACCTTTTCAGACGCCACCTATGAAGAGCCATCTGAAACTGCATCATATCGATACCATGTTGTTTCAAGGCACTCGATAATATATTGCAACAGAAATGATTTCGTAATAAGTTAAATTATGTGTGTTACAGTTATCATTCCTAATTATCTTGTAACTTAAAAAAGTCACAGTTTCGCCGCACCGGCGCAGCAATGAATGCGATAGCAACAATTAGAATATCACACGAAGAACGGCAGGTAGCTCAGTACTTGCAAAGCGCCACTCTAGCGCAAAGGACTGGCGAAAAGAACACACACAGGACGACCACGAACTAACAACGGTCACAGCGCGACACTTGCAGCGCTTCTCAAACACTAGGAAGGACACTCGAAAAGAACGCACAGGTACACACAGGACGAGCGCGAACTAACTGTTGTGGTTGTTACTTCTTCGTGTGTTAGCAGCGCGCTACAACAAAACGCTCTTACACTTCTTTTTCTTTAAAACTGCGGCGCGTGGAGTGACCCCTCCACCTTCCTGTCGCGCGGTAGCGTTAGACGCATCGTTTACTCGGCGTTCCACATCATCATTGGCTACAGAAAGGGGCCACCTTTTAGTGCGCGTCTGAAAAAAAAAATGCCCCCCCCCCCATCCCCGAAGGGAATCGTGAGGAAATGCGAATGCATTTCTTGCGCCGAGGGTACACGGCGTAGTAAATTTAATGACGTAAATTAATGACGAGACGAGGATTTGTACCGTAACCGTTTATTTACACATTCCTCAGCACCTGTTTGTGTTGTCATTGTACCTGACGGCCATAATCTCAGCCTTGTGGTCGCTAAAGTGTACAGTCAAAGGCTATTTGAGAAGCATGCGCACGTCACAGTTTCGGGTAGGGCGAGATCAATGCAACTTCCTTGAATGGTAGTCGGACACTTGTCGGATTCGGCGGAGGCACACTGCATAGAGTACTTTGTCCGCACCTACTCCACCAACCACTCGCCGCTCTTCTTTCTCACGTCCACGTTAAAGTCACCAACCAAGACGACGGGGTCAGATACTTTGGAGCGCACACACACACTTTCCATAGCCGCGTCCTGTTGTGCGGCAATGGCGTCACGAGCGATTTTGGGCACGAGATACACGGTAACCTCAAAGACTCCGTCTCCTGTGTAGGCAAGGGTGTACAAGTCTTTGCACGGAGACGTGTCTCGAACGGGCGAGGTGGCAACGGCATGCGATATGAGGTTCCCATACACGTTAGCAACGAGATTAACGCCGCAGTATTCGCCGTCCTTGCCGCTTCGAACAAAGTAGTACTCGTTGACGGCGTCGTCGGCATCATCGTCACACAGACCCACCACTGACATTAGGGCAGACGCGGCGATCGAGGATGAGAAGCGAGGACTGCCGTTGCTGTCGCAGTTCTTCGGTGATGGGCAGGTATCGCTTGAGGAACACGTCCACACCGCCCGCTCGGCGAGTGGCAACGGCGCGCGCGCACGCAGCAGCGTCGTACCGCCGAGCTCCCGCGAAGTGAGCGCCCTCACATGCCAGGGCACGCTCCTTCTCTCCACTCACTCTCCGCTACTCCCCCCGCACCACCTGCTCCGGTTGCTAGGGGCGAGGATAACCGCGCGCGCCCGCAGCTGTTGCTATGGGAGAGGGAGTGAGAGCGGAGAGATAACCTCTGCCGGCGCGCGGACACCGACAGATGCCTGACATACCCCGACTAAGAAATGCATTCGTATTTAAAAATGTAGGAGCATTGCTTTAAGCGCGCCCTTCGGGCAATCTGGCTGGTGATACTACACATACTGAAGCACCTCCGAGCTCTGCGTGCCGTTAGCGTTAAATGGTGTATATAAATAGCTCGCCGTTTGTGTGCTAAACAGCCGGAGGTGCGTGCGCTGCGGAGCGAGGGGTCGAAGTTTCGAATCCCGGTGGTGCGCTTCGAAAGTTTTTTAAAAGCGAAGCATTTCTTAGCGAACTTCTGCGACTTGAGCGTACTCTATCTATCTATCTATCTATCTATCTATCTATCTATCTATCTATCTATCTATCTACTATCTATCTATCTAGCCGCCTACGACTTTGTGCTCTCCTGGTCGCTTTGTTCATCGAATATGCACCAAAATTGGTATGGCGTAACATGACTGTATGACGAACATAAATGACAAGTCATAACATGAAAATCATGACACGCATGTCATGTACAGCATGATTTACATGCTACGCTCATGGTGCGCTGGCGGCCGTTTCGCTAGTTTGATATATGCCAAAATTGCTATCTTGTGACGTGACTGTGTGACGAACATAAATAACAGGAGTTAACATGAAAATCATGACATGCATGTCATGCACAGCATGACTTACGTGCCATGCTCATGGAGCCGCTGGCGGCAGTTTCGCTAGCTTGATCTACCCCGAAATTGGTATTGCGCGACGTGACTGTGTGTCGAACATAAAAACTCGAGTTAACATGAAATCATGACTCGCATGTCATGTACAGCATGACTTCCGTGCCACGCTCATGGAGCGCTGGCGGCCGTTTCGCTAGCTTATCTACCACGAAATTGGTATTGCGCGACGTGACTGTGTGACGAACATAAAAACACGAGTTAACATGACAATCATGACACGCATGTCATGTACAGCATGACTTACTTGTCACGCTCATGGGGCGCTGGCGGCGGTTTCGCTATGTTTATATACACCAAAATTGGTATCTTGGGACGTGACTGTGTAACGAACATAAATAACACGAGTTAACATGAAAATCATGACATGCATGTCATGCACAGCATGACTTACGTGCCAAGCTCATGGAGCGCTGGCGGCAGTTTCGCTAGCTTGATCTACCCCGAAATTGGTATTGCGCGACGTGACTGTGTGTCCAACATAAAAAACTCGAGTTAACATGAAAATCATGACTCGCATGTCATGTACAGCATGACTTCCGTGCCACGCTCATGGAGCGCTGGCGGCCGTTTCGCTAGCTTGATCTACCACGAAATTGGTATTGCGCGACGTGACTGTGTAACGAACATAAAAACACCAGTTAACATGAAAATCATGACACGCATGTCATGTACAGCATGACTTACGTGCCACGCTCACGGGGCGCTGGCGGCCGTTTCGCTAGCTTGATCTGCCCCGAAATTGGTATTGCGCGACGTGACTGTGTGGCGAACATAAAAACACGAGTTAACATGAAAATCATGACACGCATGTCACGTACAGCATGACTTACGTGCCACGCTCACGGGGCGCTGGCGGCCGTTTCGCTAGCTTGATCTGCCTCGAAATTGGTATTGCGTGACGTGACTGTGTAACGAACACAAATAACACGAGTTAACATGAAAATCATGACACGCATGTCATGTACAGCATGACTTACGTGCCACGATCATGGAGCGCTGGCGGCCATTTCGCTAGCTTGCTCTACCACGAAATTGGTATCGCGCGACGTGACTGTGTGGCGAACATAATAACACGAGTTAACATGAAAATAATGACACACATGTCATGTACAGCATGACTTACGTGCCACGATCATGGCGCGCTGGCGGCCGTTTCGCTAGCTTGATCTACCCGGGAACTGGTTTTGCGCGACGTGACTGCGTCACGAACATAAAACACCAGTTAACATGAAAATCATGACACGCATGTCATGTACAGCATGACTTACGTGCCACGCTCATGGGGTGCTGGCGGCCGTTTCGCTAGCTTGATATACACCAAAATTGGTATCTTGCGACGTGACCGCGTGAGGAACATAAATAACACGAGTTAACATGAAAGTCATGACACGTATGTCATGTACAGCATGACCTGCGTGCCATGCTCATGGGGCGCTGGCGGCCGTTTTCTCTAGCTTGATCGACCCCGAAGTTGGTATTGCGCGACGTTACTGTGTGACGAACATAAATAATAGGAGTTAACATGGAAACCATGACACGCATTTTCCTCAATGACATACAAGACGATGTATGCAGCTCTTTGCAGGCTGCTTCGCATTACATCGATTCCCACAATGCGTGGGATCTACCGGCTTTTTTTCTTCTAATTTATTCTTCTTTGTGGCTTTTACTTATATATACATACATATACATACATGACGGCGTCGGCGGACGGCGACGGCAAAAACCAGCCGAGAGTGTCCATATAATTGCTATCGCAATAATATATGTATTCTGAAGCCATTATGGCTCCATTTATTCTGAAGCCATTAATGCTCCATTTTTGCATAAATCGAATGAAATCTCAGGCTAGAAATATAGCGCGAATTCATTTTCGGTTATGGACAAAGAAAAATTGTACATTTGGGTCGCGGGAAGCGGCACGTCGAACGACTCGTCGTATATGGTATTGACTTCATGGAAGTGAACAAATGCAACTGTACCCTGCAAAATGAACTTAAATAAGGCAAATTTATTGTGCAGGAGGTTCAATCCATCCAAAGCTCAATGTACGTTGCTCTTTTCTGCCCCTAGTCAATACAAATAGCAAAAAATCACAGCATATCCACGGGGTGAATGATGATGAGTGGGGCGAAGCTACGGAGGGAATCATCTGTAAACCGTGAAACTCTTCCGTGAAATGCGCCCAGTACATAATATAAGAGTGTGAAACATCGTGTAATATTAAACATCAAACTTTTATTGTACTGTTGGTTTACGTGGTCCTTCATTATCACTTGTGATCGGTGAAATGCAAGGAAGAAGTCCGCTCCCGAGCGAAAGAGCGCCAAGAGCGACCCGCACCCCGCTCGCCCGTGCGAATAAAGCAAGGCTAGGGGAAGCATGACGCGCGTTCCACGACGCGAGGTCGGTAGCATTGCCCAACTACAGCCAACGAACCGCGATCGTGCAAATGCTCCGGCTTCGCATCGCCTCATGGTTCCATTTAGCGTCCCAAAACCAAAATATTGCTCAAGGTGTGCCTTCGTTTTTCGTAGAAATAATTTTTTATCATGTACATTAAGACGAAAAGTTGAAAGCTCACTAGAGTGTATCGCCCGCAAAGTATGTCTTTTATGTGATTTAACTCTCGTACGGCAGGTCCTCGCGCCGTTGCCGGTCCACCTCGCCGTTGACGATCGGGCGAGGTGGCTACATACAACTACTACTACTACACTTAAGAAAAACATCTGGCGTTCTTTCGTTCTTCTTTTACAAAACATCTGGCGTCTTTCGTTGGTTTATTTCATCAATCACGGCGTTTTGAACAAAATTTTATTTTTAATCAGCACGGAGAAATCTCACCAGGCACTACCTTGGAGGTAAACAATGGCTGCTAATGGGAATGAGAGACAGAAGAAGTCGGCTTTTAGCTAACACTTACACTTCTACTTCTACTAACGTTTCCTACTGGAACATGCCCAATGGCTGCTAATGGGGAATGAGAGACAGAAGAATTCGGCTTTTAGTTAACGCGCACGCTGCGAATTTTTTATTGTTCAACAACGCACAGGAGAAATCTCCCACCGGCACCACCTTGGAGGTCAAAGCGTAAGACTTGTTACGGACTACTACGACGATGACGACTACGAGGGACGAACGGGTGCCGCCTTAAGGAGCTTCGCCCCTAAAACAGGCGGTTGTACTCAATTGTGTACATAGCGTCTTTGAGGGTTAACGCAGGTAATATTGCGTGGCAGCGGCGTAGAATCACTCCAGGCGTCAAAACATGTGAATTGCACGACGAGTGGCTGTTTTAAAGGCCCACCCATTACTAAGCGCTCAGACATATTAATCGTCATTATCTGCAAAAGCATCAACAAAGTGAGCAGCTGTGCAGGTTCGCGTGTTGCCCTACGTGCGCGTAGTGGGCCCTTCGCTGACTCGCAAAAGGATGAATTGTGGCGTACCGGGCACTAGCAACTACACTTGGAGTAGCATTCTAGGATTGTTTGAAACGGCAAATGTTACGCGCACAGGCGTCTTTGAGGGTTAACGCAGGTAATATTGCGTGGCAGCGGCCGTAGAATCACTCCAGGCGTCAAAACATGTGAATTGCACGACGAGTGGCTGTTTAAAGGCCCCACCCATTACTAAGCGCTCAGACATATTTAATTCATCATTATCTGCAAAAGCATCAACAAAGTGAGCAGCTGTGCAGGTTCGCGTTGTTGCCTTACGTGCGCGTAGTGGGCCCTTCGCTGACTCGCAAAAGGATGAATGTGGCCGTACCGGTCACTTAGCAACTACCACTTGGAGTAGGCATTCTAGGATTGTTTGAAACGGCAAATGTTACGCGCACAGACGCTCGCTTCCTTACGGCACGGTGAGGCATCCACCGAGAACCGAAGTCGGGCAATACCAGTTAAGAAGGCGATGCGCACGGGGCCCAATTTCGCTATCGCGTTCTACACTTGAAGGCGAAGCTCAAGAGTCGTCCAAGTTTTAGATGCGAAGCAGCTTATAAACGAGGCCTGTCCCCCGGCGGACGCGTTATTCGAAGGTCGCAGGTTCGGTCCCTGCCCGCGGCAAGTTATGTTTTCGTCCACTTTTCTTTCTTCACATTTACGTACATTTACTACTAAGAACATCCCCTATACTTTCCTTGGCATTATTGTCTGTTAGTGCTCATTAATATTGTGTATAACAAAGAAATACGAGCCCTTAAAATTAACAGTTGCTTCCTTCGCAATCAAACTAGTGGCGATGAAGAAAAGAACCTTTCGTGCATCGCAAGACGTAATAAAATGCTGCTTGTTCGTTTCTGTTTGATTCATAAAAAAGAAGGTCTTAGCGTTATCATGGGGAACGGCGCGAGTGGTTCAAAAGTTCCGTTTTTCGGCGAACTGCGCTTTGCTCACGGGGGTCGCGTCTCAGTGGTAGTCTTGGTATCGCGTACTGCTGCGTGTGCTTGGCTCTCGCTATTTTCACGCTGTTGATACTCAAATTCTGCTGCTGGTCAAGCTCAGCTCTGTTGCAGTCAACTATAGAGTTTAGCAGTGGCCAGTGGCTGCGTCTTGGCAAGGTGATGGCCGTGATGTGCAAGAAACCGTAGCGCCAGCGGCCTGACAGTAAAGGCGGGAAATCTTGGGCACCGCAACTGATACTGTAGAAGGCCCGTTTCAGGCGGGTGATTTGACAGTGCGCTAACGGCGTACGTACCGCTAAAACGTGATTTCCTTCCAAAATAAGCATTTCCTTGGCACGAAAGACGCATAATAATAATAATATTTGGGGTTTAACGTCCCAAAACCACGATATGATTATGAGAGATGCCGTGGTGGAGGGCTTCGGAAATTACAAGCACCTGGGGTTCTTAACGTGCACCTAAATCTAAGTACACGGACCTCAAACATCTTCGCCTCCATCGAAAATGCAGCCGCCGCGGCCAGGATTCGAGCCCGCGACCTACGGGTCAGCAGTCGAGCGGCATAACCAATAGACCACCGTGGCGGGGCGGACGAAACACGCACTACGAGGTTTCTGGAACGCTATTTCAACAATGAACGTCGACTTTATATTTGCCTTTAATGTCCCTTAAATTGTATGGAAGCTTGAATTTCGAAACGCTAAGGAACGTTATAGCTCCTAATCCTCAGCTCTATTGTTTTAGATCTGATCGAGGTGCCTGCCGTGAGGTAACGCGTGTGTTCATCTATTAACTGTGCCCCTGTGCATCACCTACTACCATATGCTAATGTGTAAATGCCATAGTGGTCAATTGGGTCAACTAGTACTCGCGATTGACAGCCACTGATTTGACGTAATGCATTTTACAATGCTATTGGTCGGGCACTTTTCCCATATTCTGATATGACCAAAGTGACCCACCAACGTCATCAACAGGATAAGCCGGCGTGAGTGACGGCTTAGACTGGCATAGAATCGAGCGAAAGTTATCGGCTTCAATATAACGGCTCAGTGTTGTTTTGATTATCGCCGCATGATGTCTAGAAACGACTACCCGCTTCCTGAGCCTCGTGAAGTAAGAAGAGAGATACGCTTGCATCAATAGACCGAATCAGAGCCATTCTTGCAAATGACGGCACACATGACATTTACTGGGCTGTACCACATGATTCAACTCTTTCATTTCGACAACGATGTTTCAGCACACCGTCACACGGCCAGATGTGTCAGTGCATCGTCCACCACGGTGACTTCTCAACTTAATTAGTTTCGTACAGTAAAACACTTGCGACCACTAGCAGCGCGGTTGAAGCTGACGATATAAACATGAAGGACAAAAGTAAAATTAAAAAAAAAAAGAATGAATGATGACGCCACAAAAGATCAACCGCCCAATCATGCGGAGTTGATGGGCAGCGTCTGAGGGTTTCACTGTTCCACCGAGTCCAAATCGTCGCCTCTGATGATTAGTTTTTCCCACAGTGAGCGAAACCCGTTTTGGCCACGTGATGGTGCTTGAGAAATGGCTCGGCGGTGCCTGGGCGGAACGAGCAGCATGTCGAAGTTATAAAGAGGAACTAAAAATCTATCTATCTATCTATCTATCTATCTATCTATCTATCTATCTATCTATCTATCTATCTATCTATCTATCTATCTATCTATCTATCTATCTATCTATCTACAACACCATCCTGCAGTGCCTCTGTATATGGTATATCCCCCCCCCATTTCTGCCCTAAAGCTAGCACAATAGAGTATCCGGGCCGAATCCATAATGTTTGTGGTTCACAGGTGCATTTCTATTATTGGGAGGTTGCGTTAATACTATCTTCAGCTTTACGGTTACCTGAACTTTTACGAACATGGAGAGGGCAAGAACTTTTTTAAAGGTCTAACCTGCTTCACTTGCCATGATGATGCCGATTGCTTAATGACATTCGCTTTGAAATGGAGCGCCCAGAAAGAATTCCACGATTCGTATGTTCTAATCATTTGCCCTTACATCTGTTGTAGTCTGCGCCGTTCTGACTATGTCTTATTGATCGTTTCTTGTCCTTTTAAATGTGAAGCATTCCTGAGCGAAGATTTGCCACTTTGAGCGTTTTTATGCATCTATCTATCTATCTATCTATCTATCTATCTATCTATCTATCTATCTATCTATCTATCTATCTATCTATCTATCTATCTATCTATCTATCTATCTATCTATCTATCTATCTGTGTCTGGGTGCTCTCGCGATCGCCTCCTTAACTTGGTCTATGCCAAAATTGGCATGGGAGGGTAAGAGGGTTGGACGAACATTACTGTGTGGTCATGGCATGAATAGCGTAAAAATACTGCAGCGCACCTCGCCAAACCCTTTCCTCTAAGCACGTGTGGCACATACCCATATACCACGGCCGCGGTATACGGGTATGCGCAATAGGTGGTTGACAGTTTATATCTACCCAGGAACGGCGAGAACAAACATTGGTCATTTAAATGCGAGAGCGTTAGGAAAAAACGACATCGGCAGCGTTGAACCGACGAACGCAAATAATAAAAATTAGGACCCCAGCAGAAGTCGGGCATAAGCATCTTCGTGGCAGTCAGGTATTCTACCACAGGGCCACGCGAGGTCTAGAAACTACTTTGGAAAAACACCCTATGAAGGAGTAATGTGGGTGCAACGTCAACTGTGGTTGTAGTGCTGGCTATCTAATTTTATAGCAAATCAATAAACACTACATATATACTCCTACGATACAGGCGTCATGTCAGGTTAACGTCAATTGTAGTTCAAGTGTTGGCTCCGCTTTTATAGCAGTCTAATAAGCATCACATTGTATTCCGATGATTCAGCAAGCTATCTGCAAGCGTTGCTCGACCCTAGAGGAATACGCTAACGAAAGTGAGGATTGATATTCACGTCGTCGCACCGTTACGCGCACTTCATTCCGATAATACTGACGCATGTGCTCTAACGTGAGTGCTGACGTTAGGTCAGATCATAAGTTACCCTTTAAACGCCGGTGTACACAGCAATGCGCACACAACTACTACACTTACGAAAACACGTGGATGCACCTCGTAACGCTTGGCTCAAAGCTAAAAAATGCAGCATAAAACTACTCGCTGACTGCATCGCATGAAAGCGGTTCCCACAAGGCGTGTGATCTGCCAAATTTCCCCCTAATCCACACACACACACACTCATATATTGTTATGCACAGATGAAAAATGAGACGCTGAAGGGAAGAAGAAGATGTTAAGAATATGGTTGGTGTGCGATTGCAAGTCATTCACCTTCACTGTTTTTATTGTACTGGTACGCAATCTGTAAATACATCCTGTTTATACTCTAAACGATTGCGTAACAATATTACATTTACGTTGGCGGTTTTCCATAGCTCTCGCATCCTATTTCAAATATTGTTGTGCAGCAATGTTCTCGTGTATCTTTCATATTTACTTTCGCAGTTTAAAATAAATCAGTGAGACTTACCAAAAACGCATTACTCTCAGGGTTGTGGCACCGCCCTTATATACACTCTTTTTCCTAGACGAATTCTTGCCTTGTAGCTTCTGCGAACCATCAGTGTCTAGTATTTCGCCTCATAGAGGCTACGATCTTACAGGACCGTCCTCATCAATACATCCTTCGGTCAGCTCCTGTCTCGAGCAGTGCAACAAGACGAGGACATCCAACATCTATTCGTGCAATATTAAGGACAACTAATACACCACTCCCACTTCACAGGGCAAGCGTTGACTTCTATGAATGGTCGCTCTAACGAAACTATTCCGTGGTTTTCTTTGCGTCCTATTGTAGTCCTGGCAAGGGAGGCGCTAAGGTTAAGCCTTGGATAGCCGAAATTCGTAGCCAATAATGTCATCTACTTAGAAGGAAGGTTTCCCTCTGTTTTTCGCAGATTTAGGATACTAACGGTACAAACATTCCTAACGATGTATGAATATCCTATAAAACTAAAAATTGTTTTCATGTCTCAGCCAGCGTTATTTTCTCAATCTTACTGGCCTGGGTTTCGTACACCGCACGTGGGCTACGTACAAACAGTTGTAGGACCACCACCACCATCATCATCATCATCATCATCATCAGCCTGTCTACGCCCACTACAGGGCAAAGGCCTCTCCCACGTTCCGCCAATCAACCCGATCCTGTGCTTTCTGCTGCCACGTTATACCGACAAATTTCTTAATCTCGTCTACCCACCTAATCTTCTGTCTCCCCCTCACGCGTTTGTCATCTCTTGGAATCCAGTCAGTTACCCTTAATGACCACCGGTTATCCCGCCGACGTGCTACGTGCCCGGGCCATATCCATTTCTTCTTCTTGATTTCAACTATGATATTGCCACGGGCGTTTCCTATTATCACTTTTGCTTTATTCGGTTTTCGCCCACAAAGACTGTCAGCAACGCTCAGCGCGAACCGCGCCTCATTGTTCGAGAAGCTTCCTGATCATTGTAGATCGTTTTGTTAAGATTTCGCGCAAGACGCGCACACTCGAGCTCATTCTAGAATTTGCGCGACAGCCAGCGAAAACGCTGGAATATTCGACGGCACATGTTTAAATGCCGACGCGCTTCACCGCTTGTCAGTTGATCGACGGACGACGCCCTGTTCGCCGCTATCATTGTACAGCGTGTATTGCTGTAGTTTTTTTTTTTTTTTTCGAAAGTCTGCCCTTAGGCATAATATTTATTCAGAAATACACATATAAATTTGCTTCGTGTATGAAGTCCAGTAACGAGCGGTGGTGAGGTCCACTAATCCAGCGGTCAAGGTCGGGTGGTCGGCCAGGCCTGAGGCCTGTTGCACGTAGGTGACGACGACGGCTTAATTGTAGACCCGTGCATGTCCACAATAGGTGTGTGACAGTTACGTCGCTGATTGGAGTTTCTCGGCCACAAGTTTGGCCAAATAAATAGTTTCATCTCGGACGTGCTGACGCTGACTGTTGTCTTCGTCGACGTCACGACCACGTGACATCGGGTGGAGGTGCTGCTTCTTCCATGATCCGGACGCCCCCGCGAAGCGCTGACCCAAGCCCAAGCCGCGAGGAGGACGACGGCAAAGAAAACCCGGATCGTCGAGAAAGCCGCAGGCAACAAGGTCTACCGCCAGAGCACAGGCCTCTACCTGAAAAGACCCGGCAAACAAAGATCCTGACCTCGACCACAGCGACGATGACAGACGCTGTGCCGCCCGCACCGATCCTTCTCCGGACGCCCAAGGAGCCGCCAACCTTCTGCGGATCGTCGTTCGAAGATTCGGAAAGCTGGCTCGAAGCCTACGACCGAGTCGCCGTTTTTAATGCCTGGACCAGCGAAGACAAGCTACGGCATGTCTATTTCGCTTTGGAAGACGCCGCTCGGACTTGGTTCGAGAACCAAGAGCGAAATCTGACAACGTGGGATATCTTTCGCACCAGGTTCCTTGCGACATTCACGAGCGTCGTCAGGAAAGAGCGTGCTGAGGCTTTGCTCGAGACCCGCGTGCAGATGCCGAAAGAAAACGTGGCGCTCTTCACGGAAGAGATGACAAGGCTGTTCCGTCATGCAGACCCTGTCATGCCCGAGGACAAGAAGGTCCGCTTTCTTATGCGAGGAGTCAAACACGAGCTCTTCGCCGGGCTGATGCGGAACCCCCCATCGACAGTTCAAGAATTCGTTTCGGAAGCAACGACCATCGAGAAGACGCTCGAGATGCTCACCCGGCAGTACAATCGCCGCGCATTTCAAGACAGCGCAGCTGTTCATGGCCTCGGCTCCGACGACTTCCGCGAAACGATCCGAGCCATCGTGCGAGAGGAGCTGCGAAAGCTTGCGCCGTTTGCACAGCCGGAAGTTACGTCGATTGCTGACGTTGTACGCGAGGAAATCACACAGTCACTGGGTGTTCCTCAGCCGACACCGCCGCAGCTGCAAGCCATGAGCTACGCTGCTGCAGCCCGACGCAACGCCCCCCCTCCTCGCCCACGTCAAGACGCCGCGCCACCCCAGCAGTTCCGCCGCCAGGCACCACCGCCGCCACCACCGACATCATACCGCCCGCCAGCCGGCCAGCGGTATACGCCGAGGAAGACCGACGTCTGGCGCGCCCCTGACAACCGCCCGCTCTGCTACCACTGCGGGGAGGCCGGCCACACGTACCGCCGCTGTCAGTACCGACAGAAGGGGCTACGAGGATTCGCCGTCAACGCGCCGCGCCCGCAGCCAGGCGAAAGGCCTCGCGACATCGACGACTACCTCACCGGAACACAGTGGCAAGAACGACGACCTTCCCGCTCGCCGTCGCCGGGCCGCTACATGTCACCGCACCGCCGGCAGAACACTGGCCCAAGCCGGGGCCGGTCGCCTAGCCCGTATCCGGGAAACTAAGGGCAGCAACCGATGGAGGTGCGGTTGCTGTACGACGAAATGCCGAGGATCCTCCGCGGCCGCCGACGACAACGCGACGAGACCTTCAGAACGCGACGCGAACTAGACAGACCCCTGACGACGAACCCTCGCGGACCGAAGTAGACCTAACGACGCAACACGGAAGCAGCGGAACAAACCGACGTAGCCGTGATCCGACGCCGCGACGTAACCGCAACGCAAGACGGCGGACTAGCGACCTCGACGTTCAGATCGACGGCCACAACGTCACCGCTCTCGTCGATACTGGAGCCGACTATTTCGTCATCAGTGGGCCGTTCGCAGCAAAGTTGAAGAAAGTTAGGACTGCTTGGGAACGCCCCGAGATCCGGACCGCTGGAGGCCATCTCATAACGCCGATTGGTGTCTGCACGGCGAGAGTCACCATCAACAACCGGACTTATCCTGCAAGCTTAGTAATCCTACAAAACTGCTCCAGGAATGTGATACTTGGAATGGACTTCCTAAGTGACCACGGCGCCGTCATCGACTTAAGAACCAAGTCGATAACCCTATCGTCGGAGAAAGCGACACCGCCGGATACGAACCCATGCCAATATGCCCTGAAAGTGCTCGAGGATCAAGTCACCATTCCACCTAGATCCAGCATCATAATTCCCGTCGGCACCGAAACGGCTGAATGCATCGAAGGTGTCATGGAGAGTGATCAGCGTTTGCTGCTAGACCGTGACATTTGCGTCGCAAGAGGCATTGCTCGGCTGTATGAAGGGAAAGGAAGCGTGATGCTAACGAATTTCAGCCAAGAATACAGACACCTGAGCAGGGGCACGACGATTGCGTACATCGAAGAAATCTTGGCTGTCAGCGATGCGTTTGCCTTTTCAGATCCTGACGAAGTTACAACGACAACCGCAATGCCTGAGCCATCCTTCGACGTAAACCCAAGCCTTCCCATCCGCCAACAAAAACAGCTCCGATGCCTTCTGAAGAAATACAAGGACTGTTTCTCGTCGTCATCACGGGTCCGGCAAACGCCCCTTGCTAAACACCGTATCATAACGGAAGAAAATGCTCGACCACACCGCCAGAGTCCCTACCGGGTTTCGACGCGAGAAAGGGACGCGGTTAAGAAGCAAGTCGACGAAATGCTACGCGACGACATCATCCAGCCGTCCAAGAGTCCGTGGGCGTCTCCCGTAGTGTTAGTGAGGAAGAAGGATGGAACCCTACGTTTCTGCGTCGATTATCGTCGCCTGAACAAAATCACGAAGAAGGACGTGCACCCTCTTCCACGGATAGACGACGCCCTGGATCGACTCCACAACGCGAAGTACTTTTCGTCGATGGACCTCAATACCGGCTACTGGCAAATCGAAGTCGACGAGAGAGACCGAGAAAAGACGGCCTTTATAACACCAGACGGCCTCTTCGAGTTCAAGGTCATGCCCTTCGGTCTTTGTTCGGCACCTGCGACATTCCAACGAGTTATGGACACAGTGCTGGCTGGCTTGAAGTGGCAGACGTGCCTCGTATACTTGGACGACGTCGTTGTGTTTGCCTCAAGCTTCGACGAACACCTCCCGCGCCTTGAAGCCGTACTTGAAGCAATCAAGACCTCCGGCCTAACCTTGAAGCCCGAAAAGTGCCGCTTCGCGTACGAGGAGCTCTTATTTTTGGGTCACGTTATCAGCAGGGATGGTGTTCGCCCAGACCCGCGGAAAACAGCTGCCATCGCTGGCTTCCCGCCACCCACCGACACCAAAGCCGTGCGCCGTTTTCTAGGCTTGTGCGCCTACTACAGGCGCTTCGTCAAGCAATTTTCACGAATCGCCGAGCCGCTAACTCACCTTACGAAGACCGACGTGCAATTCAAGGGGGAAACGGCGCAAATCGAAACATTTGAAGAACTGAAACGACGCCTTCAGATGCCTCCGATACTAGTGCATTTCGACGAATACGCCGATACAGAAATCCACACCGACGCAAGCAGCGTAGGACTCGGCGCTGTCCTTGTGCAGAAGACTGCCGGGCAGGAAAGGGTCATCAGTTATGCTAGCCGGTCGCTATCAAAGGCAGAAATGAACTATTCCACAACGGAAAAGGAGTGTCTAGCGATCATCTGGGCTACATCCAAGTTTCGCCTCTACCTCTACGGCAGGCCCTTCAAAGTTGTGAGCGACCACCACGCATTGTGTTGGCTAGCTAACTTGAAGGACCCTTCAGGTCGGCTCGCACGGTGGAGCCTACGACTTCAAGAATTCGACATTACCGTCGGAAGAAAACAGAAATCCGGAAGAAAACATTCCGACGCTGACTGCCTGTCTCGCGCCCCCGTCGACCCACCGCCGCAGGACGACAAAGAGGACGACTGCTTCTTAGGAACCATAAGTGCCGACGACTTCGCCGAACGACAGCGGGCGGACCCAGAACTCAGGGGCCTTTTGGAATACCTCGAGGGCAGGACCACCGTTGTTCCGAAGGTATTCACGCGCGGACTGACGTCGTTTTTCTTGCGTAATGGTGTTCTCCTAAAGAAGAACTTCTCACCGCTTCGAGCCGATTGCCTTCTCGTGGTACCCCCGACATTGCGGCCAGAGGTCCACCAGACTCTGCACGACGACCCGACGTCTGGACACCTGGGTGTTTCTCGCACGCTAGCAAGAATACAGGAGAAGTACTACTGGCCGCGCCTTTAACGTCACCCGTTACGTAAAGACCTGCCGGGACTGTCAGCGACGCAAGACACTGCCCACTAGGCCAGCCGCACTTCTGCAGCCTATCGAGCCACCACGGCGGCCGTTCCAACAAATCGGGATGGACTTACTGGGGCCGTTCTCGACGTCCAATACCGGAAACAAGTGGATCGTCGTGGCAACTGACTACCTCACCCGCTACGCCGAGACAAAGGCCTTGCCCAAAGGCAGTGCCGCCGAGGTAGCCAAGTTCTTCGTGGAGCACATCGCCCTGCGTCATGGCGCCCCAGAGGTTCTCATCACCGACAGAGGTACGGCGTTTACGGCTGTGCTAACGCAAGCGATCTTGGAATACAGCCACACAAGCCACCGCCGGACCACCGCGTACCACCCACAGACCAACGGCCTGACCGAGCGTCTCAATAAGACCATCGCCGACATGCTGGCTAAGTACGTCGACGTCGAACACAAGAAGAGGGTCGCCATCCTTCCATATGTGACCTTCGCGTACAACACGGCCGTACAAGAAACGACGCAGATGACTCCATACAAGTTGGTCTACGGACGGAGCCCGGCAACAACGCTCGACGCCATGTTACCAAACGTGACCGACGAGGAAAATATCGACGTGACCAGCTACCTACAGCGCGCTGAAGAAGCACGACAGCTGGCCCGCTTGTGCATCAAAACCCAGCAGCACACCGACAGCTGTCGCTACAATCTTCGATGACGCCTCATCGAGTACCAGCCCGGCGACCGTGTCTGGGTCTGGACGCCAATACGACGACGCGGACTGAGCGAGAAGCTTCTTCGCCGATATTTCGGACCGTACAGGGTACTTCGGCGCCTGGGCGCACTCGACTATGAGGTTGACCCTGACGGCATTACGAACTCTCAGCGGCGCCGTGCACGACCTGAAGTCGTCCATGTCGTGCCCCTCAAACCATATTACACGCGTTAGCGAATCTGAGGACTGCCATTTCGCTTTATTATTGTACTTTCTTGCTTTTGCTTATTGTTTATTGTATTTTGTTGCTTTATTCTTGTTATTTATTGTTGCATGCATTGACCTGTTCTGTTTTAAGCATCGGGACGATGCTTTTTCAGAGGGGGGCATTGCCACGGGCGTTTCCTATTATCACTTTTGCTTTATTCGGTTTTCGCCCACAAAGACTGTCAGCAAGGCTCAGCGCGAACCGCGCCTCATTGTTCGAGAAGCTTCCTGATCATTGTAGATCGTTTTGTTTCAATTTAATTTGAACCCTCAATTTAATTTGAACCCTCTTTGTAAGTCTCCAGGTTTCTGCTCCGTAGGTAAGTACCGGCAAGATGCAGCTTTTATATACCTACCTCTTGAGGGATAGTGGTAGCGCGGCCGCTGGATAAAAAGCGCACGGGTACGGCCTGCCGCGTGCTCCGAAACCGGCGTGACGGGCCTAGTTTCCCGGACCACCGCCGCGGCGCCACCAGAGGGGGACGGGTTTCGCGGACGTCCGCGGGATCACATGCGCGGCGCGCTTGCGGCAGTTATGCTTTAGAGCGTGCGTCTTCATGTGACGCCCGAAATATTCTCCAAAATTCCATCTAGCCTGTACACATCAGTTAATTACCGATATTTCTTGTAAAACTTGCAGCGCTTGGGAATTTTTGTTCTTGCCTTGCCCAAGATGCAACTTCGCGCACCGATCGCTTCTTGCGGAAGTAATCGCGTGGGTATGTTTTTCTGGTGTCCTAGAAGACCACAAGTAACCAACCTGGAGGCGCTGCACCTTTCCTAATGCATCGAAATTCTTTATTTTGGCTCTGAGTATGCTGCTTCAGATTTAATCATTTCATTTCGAAAAAGTGATCTCAGAAACTGCAGCGGCCACTGTTTATTTGACACAAAATAAGATAAACTTCTTCCTATCCTTCCAACATGTTTATAGTACACCATACGATACGGCATCGCATGTAACTGCCATGAAATAATGCTTATCATATGTGCGACCATCTCATAGAAGGAGATTCGAGTCACTTTAAAATTTCAGTGAATACATCTTCAATACTGACAATTGGGCGAGCTGTTACGGATTAATTAATATGAAAACGGTCAGATGGAAAGAGTGATGAAAAGGCTGAAAAACACACGAACACAACTGCTTGCATTCCTGTGGTTTTCAGTATTTCTGTCTCTTCCTGTTACGCCTTTTTCACGATCATGTAACGAATTCAACACTGAACATAAAATCTGGACAAAATGTGAGAAGGTTAGTTTACTTATTATGAATTCAGGGCTAATCCCTACTAGCTGCAAACGGCGGCTAGTTGCAAACACCCCCTTCCCGTTTTCCTCTTATCTCTCGTTTTTTTCTAGTTCCGACCTTTCAGCCCGCGGCACTTTTGTCATCGGTTCCGGTTGTTTCCGAACGCTGTCGCGTTGCGGTGGCGTGCGTTGCCCCGCAATGCCATGTGGTACTGATGTTGGTTGCCATGAAAAGCACGTGTATTCCTTTTATTCAGAGAGTTGGGTTGTCTGTGGTCATTAGCGGTACGGGGCACAGACTCAAACTTACCTCAGCAGTCATAATGTAGTTCAGCGCAAAAAACAGGCAACAGACGAGCGAGAGGACAAGGACACACTAGCTCGTCTGTTGCCTGTTTTTTCGCTGAACTACATTATGACTGACCCGTTCCAACTCTCCCAACAAGCAACGTTACCTCAGCAAAACATGCGGAGACAAATAAGTGTAGAAAAGCGGCTATTGGGCGACGACAAGATTTCATTTCAAACAAACATACGTGGCAGCCAACACACACATTGCGAGCGACTCACAGGGACAAAGTTGAGGTGGGTCGCTTTTGACAGCTATACGGTAAACAAAAAGAAATGGGGGGGGGGGGGGGTGTAAACGCTTCCTTATACTCATCTCTGTTTCTTATTATTTTTAATTACTGTTTTGTTATGCTTCCAATTTGTGGGCCCAAATTTTGGCTTCCCTGTCTACTTCCAGTCTGTGCAGACCATAAAACCTTTCGTTTTGGTCCTTGATGTTAGCCGCTGTACAGGCACTGGCGAGTCTTCGTTGCACACCACGTGATTGTCTTCTGCAGTCTCCGTCATCGGCCTCCAGTGATCGGCCTTATATATACATCAATTTGATGACATTGCCCTGCTAAGAACTGTCAAGAATTTGCAAGCCACTTCTAATGAATATATAATTCCGCAGCCTTTTCAACAAAGTCACGATGAGTGCGGTCACTATATTTGGAGAATCCGCTAGTATCAAGTATCCGAAGCTGAATTACTTCTCGGCACAGTATCATGCTTAGGCATCATGAAAAGATTCAACGTATGTTTTTACATGCACTTCTTGTGTATAAAAGACCATGAACGTGTATTGTCAGATGTTTAAAATAAATACCTGTCAAGCATTTTCAGCTAAGAAAACTCAAAGGTGCTGAAGAAATGTCACGGAAATCAATATGTTAAAATAACAAACGATGCATTCATTACACGCACATAAATATAACAACCACTTTTTCACACATTCAGCGCCATATAATGTTGCTACGCGCATTGTTGAATATTCTTTCAGACACAAAGCAAAAAGTTAGTCCCGGACAAAAAAAAAATGCCAGGAGCTCGGCACGTACACGGAAATTTAAGTGGCTATTTAACCAGATTACGCGAACGGACTCAACTGAATGCATATGTCATGACTGCGATAGATGAGATAGAAAAAAACCGCTTAGAACAGCTGAGTGAGATCGCTGTTGTAACCACCACCAACTAATTTGCTGCGGCTGCTGCCCCAAAGGAGCCGCCGGCACCCGTTTCCCCTTCCCCGCCCCGTCGCGCCGCAGCGGCCGCAACTGCAACTAGGGCCAACACGTGCTGTCCCATAGAAAGCCGCCCGACGCGGCAGACCGTACCGTGCGCTTTTCCATCCAGCGGCCGTGGTGGTAGGCTACCATTCATGATTTGATAATGCTTGCCGAATGAGCCCCATCCCATCCTTATTCTTCTAGTTATTTCACTCTCATGGTTCGGCTCCACGGTTACTACCTGTCCTAAGTAGACGTACTCCTTGACAACTTCCAGTGGCTCGCCACCTATCGCAAAGGGCTGTTCTCTGCCGAGATTGTTCCACATTACTTTAGTTTTATTCATATTATTTTCAGACCTACTCTTCTACTGTCCGTATCCAGTTTAGTAATCATGAGCTGTATTTCGTCTCCCGCGTTACTCATCAATTGATGAGTTGTAGGACCATTAGGTGTTAAATTGACTGAAGTTCCTTCCATTCACAAGGAAAGACCGGACCTTGAAATCTTTTTTGGCTATATATATCCAAACCATACCCAAAATTTGCCTTACCACGTATTAAACGGCTTACTACAAAGGCATTTAGAGGGGATAAATACAACAAATATCATAGCTACAGATGCCTCACACTCCGAAGAAAAATCTGGCATTCGTATTATTTCCGAAACCTTCAACTGGTCATTCTCATTAGGACAATATTTTGGCAGAATTTCTAGCGGTGATTATGGCTTTGCGAAAGCTCAACCCACCAACATCGTATGACCCTTTATCATTGTGTTCAGCGCTCGCTGCTAATAGTGATCCTCAATTATCATGTACTTTTCATTTCCTTGTTCCCACCCACGTAACTTTCATCCGATTAATCTGGGTACCGGGCCACAAAGGGATAAAAATGAATAAAATGGTGGACACTCTGGCGAAAGCCGCTCTCAGTGGTCCGATACTCTCAATTATTCCCACATGAGCACTCATAATTCGTGACAGATTTAGAAGGCGTGCCATAATTCAAGACACCGGTAAAACATTAATCACTTATCTGAACGAATATCGACACCTCTTGTTCCTACGCCTAATTCCTACGCCAAATTCCCTTGGCGTAGGAATTTCTCTCCAACAATAAAGATGAAGTTATGTTTTCAAAATTACCCTGTCGCGTTCCAAAACTAAACTTTTATACGCATAGAACTGTTCTGGGTCCTTCCCTTCTTTGGTCGTTTTGCAACAAATACGAAACAGTCAAACATTATTTTTTATCATGCAACCGCTTCAATTTACAGAGGAAAAACATTCTCAAAGCGGTGTTTAATCGCATTAGAGCGGATTTCATTAGTTCTAATATGCAATTCTTGGGAGCCTCCTCATTAGGTCATTGTTACCGGGGTGTCTGTTCTTCTGTATAAAAATTTTTAATTCAACCAGGGCGGTTGTGATTTCAAATTTCTAAATTAGCATTATTAATTTATTCTTACTATTCTATAATTCATTAGTCATAGAATTCATATGTTACCACTTTTACCTATAAATTATTCGTTTCTAGGCTAATCCCTCAAAGTGGGTGTGAGCCATTCAAAAGGCAATCATCATCATCATCGTTTACTGCTCCACGTTTCCCGTAAGCGAAAAAAGAAAGGTCATCATGAGCTTCCAAGAGGACCATTCGGGACCGTCAAGCTCGCGGCCACCTGCTTATCCACCGGAAGTCAAGGCCACGCCCGAGCAGTTTCGGGGCCGTGCGAATACTTCCGCACCAGCAAGAGGCGGCGCTCGTCCTAAATGTCCGAAACCTCGCCGAACCTTCCACCCACAGGTGAGCTTGGAGGCGCGGGAGGAGAATCCTACGCGTACTTCTGCCGAACTTGTACTGAGCACTGAAACAGAGTTCGAAACCAGTACCATCGAGGAGATAGACCCTGATCAGGTCGACGAGCTGATTCGCCACTTGAACCTCTCAAACAACGATTAACGAGGACGAGGAGGAACTCGAGCTGAGCCGAATGAGGCTGAAACGTGACAACAACTTCCTGCACAAGGAGCTCGCTAAACAGCGCGAGAAGGTGCACATGCTCCGAGAGGCACGCAGCGCCGACGACCAGAATGCACGCCCTCCGACTTACGCAAATCCTCGGTCACGCCGTAGGGGACAACGCGGAGGTGTTCTGTTTGCATCACCAGCTTCCGCATCAAGCGGCCACTCCGAAATGGCAGAAGGCGGGCAATAACTGCTGGATTTAGGCTCATTGATGACTCCACTGGCGGAAGAACGTGACGGACATCCAACACGCGACAATGAGAATGAATTGCCGCTCCATGCTGAAGCAGTAACTCCATCATTCGGCGGGATAGACAGAAATTGGCTGGGGGGAAACCAATCCAAGAAGAGGTCACCCGAGATCTTGAACGTGGACGTCGACACCACGCCCGAGTAGGAGACGGACTCTGAGTCCAAGGACAGCCTCCATGGTGAAGGTTCAAGAGCGGAAATTGACCGAAAGCCATGAGGCTAAAATAAATGAACGTTTGACTGGTCTTCCTTCCTGTCTGTGCTATTTGTTGGTTCTCCGTTTTTGTTATCATTTGCAACTAAACCATATGTACACATACGTTGTGGTATATTTACGTTCACATAAATAATTCTGCAACTACACTTTCTATAAAATAACTTTTTTTTTTCCTTCGCGAACAGCCTTTGAGTACGTATCCACGGCGTTACGTTGCTAAGCACGAGAGCGTGGGTTCATTTTGCTCGATGGTGCATCGCCTCCGTACACGAAGCTGTAGCTTGGAATCGTTTGGATTCGGCCGCATATCCCGGTAGTTTTCCATAAGCTTCGCTTTTCAAGGCGTCTAGGCGCGCAGTGGAAGTATTGTAGTGTTTCGAGTGTAGTTATGATTGTATGCTTATTTTTATTCAGTTTTAAAAGACTACTGATATAAAATCTAAATAGTCAGATAACTGGTGAGATTTATATGTGTCGACACATGCGTATCAACTATAAAATATCGAATGCCAACATTGCCAAGAACACAATATCAGTAATTTTATTTTATTGTGTATGCCGCTCAACTGAGAAAGAAACGGTGAACCTCGCGACATCGTCAGTAACTTGGTTTAATCTAAATTGCAATGCACAAGCACCAACGTCGTGAGATTGTGTTGGCTTCCACGTTCCTTGTTTGTGCTCTTTGCGGCACTTTTGAACGTCCTGCCGACGTCCACTAGCTAGATGACAAACTTCTGCGCATCCAAAATAAAGCAATCCGTTTTACAGTAGAAGCTTACTTTACGTTCTATATTGTAATTTCTCTGAAAGCTTATTTAAATTACCCGGATTCGAAACGCCAAGTCAAATGGCGCTTGTCTTCACACTTGCACAATACGTTACTTCAGGAATTTTGCGTGTAACGTTTGCATATGCAACCAATTCATTTCATATTTTCACGTTTGCATCACGCATGCAAAAGAGAGCCGATGTTCATGCCTACTACCCTGCTTCCTAACCCCCCCCCCCCCCTTTTTTTTCTTTGCAATCCATTATTGGAAAGAAACTTCCTAGTGATGTCCTAATACCCCTGTCAGACTACCTACCACCGAATTCCGTTAAACTCCTAACGTAAAAACTCCATTATGGAGTTTGACGGAGATGGAGTTCTGGACACGTCACAGGCAGGTTTAGGAGCTTTGGAGAGAAGTCGCAAAGGGCTCATTAGGCGCTGATTTGCCTACGTAGGCATGCAAGATTTTGCGTCTAATCACGCTGAAAACGTTCTCAATCGTAAGCATGATTATAAAAACTATAGTTTATTGAAATCGAAATAAAAGAATGTTTTCACTGTTTTGACGAAATAAAAATGTTTGTTTTCACCGGTTGACGGTGCAAGCGATGGTTGCCGTCGTTGCCACTGTGTTCCGGTGATGTAGTTAGCGATGTCTCGAGGTCGTTCACCTGGCCGCGAACGCGGCGCGTTCACGGCGAAACTACGCCATCCTATCTCCCGGTACTGGCACCGGCGGTACGTGTGGCCGGTTTCTCCACAATGGTAGCAGAGTGGGGGGTGGTAAGGGACACGCAAAACGTCAGTCTTTCTCGGTGCGTAGCACCGGTCTACAGGCAGGCGGGAGGGCGTCGGTGGTGGCGGTGGTGTCTGGCGACGGAACTGCAGTGGTGCTGCGTCATGGCGTTGGCGCTGAGGGAAAGTGGATCGGTGGACTACAGCAGCGTTCGTCATGAGTGTAGGTGTAGGCTACGCTGGCTCAGGAACCCTCAGTGACTGCCGAATTTCTCGACGTACGATGTGCGCAACTGAGTCCACTTCATGCTGTGATTACGGCAACATAATTCGCAGATTCTTCCGCGCGATCGCTCTTATAGTATCACGCAAGTCGTAGCTCGCCAACGAGTGCACTTCGGGAGAAGTTGCAGAGAGCGGAGAGTGGTTATATTGTTTTGTACGCATCTGAAGTGCCTATTTAATGGTTGTAGCCTCCGTGAAGAGATCGGCGACCGTCTGGACGGGTTGGGCACAAGTCCTGCGAACAGTTATTGTTCCACACCCTGCATAAACAGGAGAGCTTCTTGGTCTTCTGGCAAGGGCAGTGTCGGCCTGGTGGAAAAGTCGGGTCATCTCTTACGCGAAGATGGTGAAATTTTGATTTGACAGCTGCACCCGTGTCTCCAGCAAAGAAGCGGTCCTTTCATTGCGGACGATGCTCGTGAATGTGTTCAGGAATGTGCTGCGGGAGAGATGCTAGTTTGAAGTGAGGTCTCCCGATTCTCGAACCAGGTCCTTGCCGCGTCTTCAGCTTGAAGTAGACGTGACGCAGCTTGTCTTCAGTGTTCCAGTCGTTAAATTCGGTGACACGATGGTATGTTTCAAGCGAGGTTTCCGTGTCTTCGAGTGATGAAACGCGGAAAGTTGGCGGCTCCTTGGGTTGCCTGAGCAGGATCAATGGCGGCATAGAGGCTGTCATCATCGCTGCGGTCGAGGTCTTGGGCTGCCTGGTGTTTTCTGCACGAAGCCCGTACTCCGGCTCTGGTCTTTGCTGCCTGCGGTTAGTTCAACGATCCGGGAGGGCTTTGCGTCTTCATCACAGTTTGGGCTTCGGTCAGCGCTTCGCGGGGGTGTCAGGATCATGAATGAAGCAGCACCTCAACCAGATGTGAAGTGGTTGTGACGGTGAAGCAAGCAGAACTCCAGCAGGTAAAGATGAAACAACTTATTGGGCGAACTTGCGCCCAGAAAGAAAAGAAGTAACACTCAGTGCAACGATATCCTTGAGCACACTTGTCGGCCGTTAAAATAAAAATATTCGGTTCGAGTGAGAATCGAAGTCAGGCCGTCTGCGTGGAAAGCAGGTTTTCCACAACAAAGCCACGCCACTGCTTGAAACTGCTTAGAAAAAAAACAGCACTATAGGGTGGCGCGAGGTCTTCGTTGCCTGTGCCCAGGACCAAAATAAAGTATACTCATCATCATCATCATATGAATGTCCAGTAGTGGGAGGAGTCTTCTTAACCTTTTCAGACGCCACCTATGAAGAACCATCTGAAACTGCATCATATCGATACAATGTTGTTTCAAGGCACTCGATAATATATTGCAACAGAAATGATTTCGTAATAAGTCAATTTATGTGTGTTACAGTAATCATTCCTAATTATCTTGTAATTTAAAAAAGTCACAGTTTCGCCGCAACGGCGAAGCAATGAATGCGATAGCAACAATTAGAATGTCACACGAAGAACGGGCAGGTAGCTCAGTACTTGCAAAGCCCACTCTAGCACAAAGGACTGGCGAAAAGAACACACACAGGACGACCACGAACTAGCAACGGTCACAGCGCGACACTTGCAGCGCTTCTCAAACACCTAGTAAGGACACTCGAAAAGAACGCACAGGTACACACAGGACGAGCGCGAACTAACTGTTGTGGTTGTTACTTCTTCGTGTGTTAGCAGCGCGCTACAACAAAACGCTCTTACACTTCTTTTTCTTTAAAACTGCGGCGCGTGGAGTGACCCCTCCACCTGCCTGTCGCGCGGTGGCGTTAGACGCATCGTTTACTCGGCGTTCCACATCGTCAGTGGCTACAGAAAGGGGCCACCTTTTAGTGCGTGTCTGAAGAAAAAAATGCCCCCCCCCCCCCATCCCCGAAGGGAATCGTGAGGAAATGCGAATGCATTTCTTGCGCCGAGAGTACACGGCGTAGTAAATTTAATGACGTAAATTAATGACGAGACGAGGATTTGTACCGTAACCGTTTATTTACACATTGCACCTGTTGTGTTGTCATTGTACCTGACGGCCATAATCTCAGCCTTGTGGTCGCTAAAGTGTACAGTCAAAGGCTATTTGAGAAGCCTGCGCACGTCACACGTTTCGGGTAGGGCGAGGTCAATGCAACTTCCTTGAATGGTAGTCGGACACTTGTCGGATTCGGCGGAGGCACATTGCATAGAGTACTTTGTCCGCACCTACTCCACAACCACTCGCCGCTCTTCTTTCTCCACGTCCACGTTAAAGTCACCAACCAAGACGACGGGGTCAGATACTTTGGAGCGCACACACACACTTTCCATAGCCGCGTCCTGTTGTGCGGCAATGGCGTCACGAGCGATGTTGGGCACGAGGTACACGGTCACCACAAAGACTCCGTCTCCTGTGTAGGCAAGGGTGTACAAGTCTTTGTACGGAGACGTGTCTCGAACGGGCGAGGTGGCAACGGCATGCGATATGAGGTTCCCATACACGTTAGCAACGAGATTAACGCCGCAGTATTCGCCGTCCTTGCCGCTTTGAACAAAGTAGTACTCGTTGACGGCGTCGTCGGCATCATCGTCACACAGACGTCACACTGACACTAGGGCAGACGCGGCGATCGATGATGAGAAGCCAGGACTGCCGTTGCTGTCGCAGTTCTTCGGTGATGGGCAGGTATCGCTTGAGGAACACGTCCACACCGCCCGCTCGGCGAGTGGCAACGGCGCGCGCGCACGCAGCAGCGTGGTACCGCCGAGCTCCCGCGATGTGAGCGCCCTCACACGCCAGGGCACGCTCCTCCTCTCCACTCACTCTCCGCTACTCCGCCCTCACCACCTGCTCCGGTTGCTAGGGGCGAGGATAAGCGCGCGCGCCCGCAGCTGTTGCTATGGGAGAGGGAGTGAGAGCGGAGAGGTAACCTCTGCCGGCGCGCGGACACCGACAGACGCCTGACATACCCCGACTAAGAAATGCATTCGTATTCAAAATGTAGGAGCATTGCTTTAAGCGCGCCCTTCGGGCAATCTGGCTGGTGATACTACACATACTGAAGCACCTGCGAGCTCTGCGTGCCGTTAGCGTTAAATGGTGTATATAAATAGCTCGCCGTCGTTGTGCTAAACAGCCGGAGGTGCGTGCGCTGCGGAGCGAGGGGTCGAAGTTTCGAATCCCGGTGGTGCGCTTCGAAAGTTTTTTTTCTTCTGATTTATTCTTCTTTGTGGCTTTTATTTATATATCATACATATACATACATGACGGCGTCGACGGACGGCGACGGCGAAAAACCAGCCGAGAGTGTCCATATAATTGCTATCGCAATAATATATTTATTCTGAAGCCATTATTGCTCCATTTATTCTGAAGCCATTAATGCTCTATTTTGCATAAATCGAATGAAATCTCAGGCTAGAAATATAGCGCGAATTCGTTTTCGGTTATGGACAAAGAAAATTGTACATTTGGGTCGCGGGAAGCGGCACGTCGAACGACTCGTCGTATATGGTAGTGACTTCATGGAAGTGAACAAAGGCAACAGTATCCTGCAAAATGAACTTAAATAAAGGCAAATTTTATTGTGCAGGAGGTTCAATCCATCCAAAGTTCAATGTACGTTGCTCTTTTCTGCACCTTGTCAATACAAATAGCAAAAACAGGCGGTGTACTCAATTGTGTACATACCGTCTTTGAGGGTTTACGCAGGTAATATTGCGTGGCAGAGGCGTAGAATCACTCCAGGCGTCAAAACATGTGAATTGCGCGACGAGTGGCTGTTTTTAAAGGCCCACCCATTACAAAGCGCTCAGACATATTTAATCATCATTACCTGCAAAAGCATCAACAAAGTGAGCAGCTGTGCAGGTTCGCCTGTTGCCCTACGTGCGCCTAGTGGGCCCTTCGCTGACTCGCAAAAGGATGAATTGTGGCGTACCGGGCACTTAGCAACTACACTTGGAGTAGGCATTCTAGGATTGTTTGAAACGGCAAATGTTACGCGCACAGGCGTCTTTGAGGGTTAACGCAGGTAATATTGCGTGGCAGCGGCGTAGAATCACTCCAGGCGTCAAAACATGTGAATTGCACGACGAGTGGCTGTTTTAAAGGCCCACCCATTACTAAGCGCTCAGACATATTTAATCATCATTATCTGCAAAAGCATCAACAAGTGAGCAGCTGTGCAGGTTCGCGTGTTGCCCTACGTGCGCGTAGTGGGCCCTTCGCTGACTCGCAAAAGGATAATTGTGGCGTACCGGGCACTTAGCAACTACACTTGGAGTAGGCATTCTAGGATTGTTTGAAACGGCAAATGTTACGCGCACAGACGCTCGCTTCCTTACGGCACGGCTGAGGCATCCACCGAGAACCGAAGTCGGGCAATAGCAGTTAAGAAGGCGATGCGCACGGGGCCGAATTACGCTAACGCGTTCTACACTTGAAGGAGCAGCTCAAGAGTCGTCCAAGTTTTAGATGCGAAGCAGCTTATAAACGAGGCCTGTCCCCCGGCGGACGCGTTATTCGAAGGTCGCAGGTTCGGTCCACTTTCTTATTTTTCGTCCACTTTTCTTTCTTCACATTTACGTTACATTTACTACTAAGAACATCCCCTATACTTTCCTTGGCATTATTGTCTGTTAGTGCTCATTAATATGTGTATAACAAAGAAATACGAGCCCTTAAAATTAACAGTTGCTTCCTTCGCAATCAAACTAGTTGCGATGAAGAAAAGAACCTTTCGTGCATCGCAAGACGTAATAAAAATGCTGCTTGTTCGTTTCTGTTTGATTCATAAAAAAAGAATGTCTTAGCGTCATCATGGGGAACGGCGCGAGTGGTTAAAAAGTTCCGTTTTCGGCGAACTGCGCTTTGCTCACGGGGTCGCGTCTCAGTGGTAGTCTTGGTATGGCGTACTGCTGCGTGTGCTGGCTCTCGCTATTTTCACGCTGTTGATACTCAAATTCTGCTGCTGGTCAAGCTCATCTCTGTTGCAGTCAACTATAGAGTTTAGCAGTGGCCCGTGGCTGCGTCTTGGCAAGGTTGATGGCCGCTGTTGTGCAAGAAACCGTAGCGTCAGCGGCCCTGACAGTAAAAGGCGGGAAATCTTGGGCACCGCAACTGATACGTTAGAAGCCCGTTCAGGCGGGTGATTTGAAGTGCGCTAAACGGCGTACGTACCGCTAAAACGTGATTCCTTCCAAAATAAGCATTTCCTTGGCACGAAAGACGCATAATAATATATTTGGGGTTTAACGTCCGAAATCCACGATATGATTATGAGAGAGTGCCGTGGTGGAGGGCTTCGGAAATTACAAGCACCTGGGGTTCTTTAACGTGCACATAAATCTAAGTACACGGACCTCAAACATCTTCGCCTCCATCGAAAATGCAGCCGCCGCGGCCAGGATTCGAGCCCGCGACCTACGGGTCAGCAGTCGAGCGCCATACCGCTAGACCACCGTGGCGGGGCGGCACGAAACACGCACTACGAGGTTTCTGGAACGCTATTTCAACATCAACCGTCGACTTATATATTTGCCTTTAATGTCCCTTAAAATTGTATGGAAAGCTTGAATTTCGAAACGTTAAGGAAGGGTTACAGTTCCTAATCCTCAGCTCTATTGTTTTAGATCTTTTCGAGGTGCGTGCCTTCAGGTAACACGTGTGTTCATCTATTACCCTGTGCCCCTGTGCATCACCTACTACCATATGCTAATGTGTAAATGCCATAGTTGGTCAATTGGGTCAACTAGTACTCGCGATTGACAGCCACTGATTTGACGTAATGCATTTTACAATGCTATTGGTCTGCACTTTTCCCATATTCTGAATGACCAAAGTGACCCACCAACGTCATCAACAGGATAAGCCGGCCGTGAGTGACGGCTTAGACTAGCATAGAATCGAGCGGAAGGTATCGGCTTCAATATAACGGCTCAGTGTTGTTTGATTATTCGCGCATGATGTCTATACAACGAATACCCGCTTCCTGAGCCTCGTGAAGTAAGAAGAGAGACACGCTTGCATCAATAGACTGATCAGAGCCATTCTTGCAAATGACGGCACACATGACATTTACTGGGCGGTACCACATGATTCAACTCTTTCATTTCGACAACGATGTTTCAGCACACCGTCACACGGCCAGATGTGTCAGTGCATCGTCCACCACGGCGACTTCTCAACTTAATAGTTTCGTACAGTAAACACTTGCGACCACTAGCAGCGCGGTTGAAGCTGACGATATAAACATGAAGGACAAAAGTAAAATTAAAAAAAAAGAATGAATGATGGACGCCACAAAAGATCAACCGCCCAATCATGCGGAGTTGATGGGCAGCGTCTGAGGGTTTTCACTGTTCCACCGAGTCCAAATCGTCGCCGCTGATGATTACTTTTTCCCACAGTGTAGCGAAACCCGTTTGGCCACGTGATGGTGCTTGAGAAATGGCTCGGCGGTGCTGGGCGGAACGAGCAGCATGTCGCAGTATAAAGAGGAACTAAAATCTATCTATCTATCTATCTATCTATCTATCTATCTATCCTATCTATCTATCTATCTCTCTATCCTATCTATCTATCTATCTATCTATCTATCTATCTATCTACAACACCATCCTGCAGTGCCTCTGTATATGGTGTAGTCCCCCACCCCCCATTTCTGCCCTAAAGCTAGCACAATAGAGTAGCCGGGCCGAATCCATAATGTTTGTGGTTCACAGGTGCATTTCTATTATTGGGAGGTTTGCATTAATACTATCTTCAGCTTCACGGTTTACCTGAAACTTTTACGAACATGGAGAGGGCAAGAACTTTTTTAAAGGTCTAACCTGCTTCACTTGCCATGATGATTGCCGATTGTTTAATGACATCGCTTTGAAATGGAGCGCCCAGAAGAATTCCACGATTCGTATTTCTAATCATTGCCCTTACATCTGTTTGTAGTCTGCGCCGTTCTGAATATGTCCTTATTGATCGTTTCTTGTCCTTTTAAATGTGAAGCATTCCTGAGCGAACATTTGCCACTTTGAGCGTTTTTATGCATCTATCTATCTATCTATCTATCTATCTATCTATCTATCTATCTATCTATCTATCTATCTATCTATCTATCTATCTATCTATCTATCTATCTATCTATCTATCTATCTATCTGTGTCTGGTGCTCTCGCGATCGCCTCCTTAACTTGGTCTAGGCCGAAATTGGCATGGGAGGTAAGAAGGTTGGACGAACATTACTGTGTGGTCATGGCATGAATAGCGTAAAAATACTGCAGCACACCTCGCCAAACCCTTTCCTCTAAGCACGTGTGGCACATACCCATATACCACGGCCGCGGTATACGGGTATACGCAATAGGTGGTTGACAGTTTATATCTACCCAGGAACGGCGAGAACAAACATTGGTCATTTAATGCGAGAGCGTTAGGAAAAAACGTCATCGGCAAGCGTTGACCCGACGAACGCAAAGAATAAAAATTAGGACCCCAGCAGAAGTCAGACATACGCATCTTCGGGCAGTCAGGTATTCTACCACAGGGCCACGCCAGCTCTAGAAACTACTTTGGAAAACACCCTATGAAGGCGTATGTGGGGTGCAACGTCAACTGTGGTTGTAGTGCTGGCTATCTAATTTTATAACAAATCAATAAACACTACATATATACTCCTACGATACAGGCGTCATGTCAGGTTAACGTCAATTGTAGTTCAAGTGTTGGCTCCGCTTTTATAGCAGTCTAATAAGCATTACATTTGTATTCCGATGATTCAGCAAGCTATCTGCAAGCGTTGCTCGACCCTAGAGGAATACGCTAACGAAGTGAGGATTGATATCACGTCGTCGCACCGTTATGCGCACTTCGTTCGATAATACTGAACGCATGTGCTCTAACGTTGAGTGCTGACGTTAGGTCAGATCATAAGTTACACTTTAAACGCCGGTGTACACAGCAATGCGCACGCAACTACTACACTTACGAAAACACGTGGATGCACCTCGTAACGCTTGGCTCAAAGCTAAAAAATGCAGCATAAAACTACTCGCTGACTGCTTCGCATGAAAGCGGTTCCCACAATGCGTGTGATCTGCCAAATTTCCCCCTAATCCACCACACAAACACTCATATATTGTTATGCACAGATGAAAAATGAGACGCTGAAGGGAAGAAGAAGATGTTAAGGATATGGTTGGTGTGCGATTGCAATAGTCATTCACCTTGACTGTTTTTTATTGTACTGGTACGCAATCTGTAAATACATCCTGTTTATACTCTAAACGATTGCGTAACAATATTACATTTACGTTGGCGGTTTTCCATAGCTCTCGTGTTCTATTTCAAATATTGTTGTGCAGCAATGTTCTCGTGTATATTTCATATTTACTTTCGCAGTTTAGAATAAATCAGTGAGACTTACCAAAAACGCATTACTCTCAGGGTTGTGGCACCGCCCTTATATACACTTTTTTTCCTAGACGAATTCTTGCCTTGTAGCTTCCGCGAACCATCAGTGTCTAGTATTTCGCCTCATAGAGGCTACGCTCCTACAGGACCGTCCTCATCAATACATCCTTCGGTGAGCTCCTGTCTCGAGCAATGCAACAAGACGAGGACATCCAACATCTATTCGTGCAATATTAGGACAACTAATACACCACTCCCACTTCACAAGGCAAGCGTTGACTTCTATGAAAGGTCGCTCTAACGAAACTATTCCGTGGTTTTTCTTTGCGTCCTATTGTACTCCTGGCAGGGAGGCGCTAAGGTTAAGCCTTGGATAGCCGAAATTCGTAGCCAATAATGTCATCTACTTAGAAGGAAGATTTCCTCTGTTTTTCGCAGATTTAGGATACTAACGGTACAAACATTCCTAACGATGTATGAATATCCTATAAAACTAAAATTGTTTTCATGTCTCAGCCAGCGTTATTTTCTCAATCTATACTGGTCTGGGTTTCGTACACCGCACGTGGGCTACGTACAAACAGTTGCAGGACCACCACCACCATCATCATCATCATCATCATCATCATCATCAGCCTGTCTACGCCCACTACAGGGCAAGGCCTCTCCCACGTTCCGCCAATCACCCGGTCCTGTGCTTTCTGCTGCCACGTTATACCTACAAATTTCTTAATCTCGTCTACCCACCTAATCTTCTTCTGTCTCCCCCTCACGCGTTTGCCATCTCTTGGAATCCAGTCAGTTACCCTTAATGACCACCGGTTATCCCGCCGACGTGCTACGTGCCCGGGCCATATCCATTTCTTCTTCTTGATTTCAACTATGATATTGCCACGGGCGTTCCTATTATCACTTTTGCTTTATTTCGGTTTTCGCCACAAGACTGTCAGCAACGCTCAGCGCGAACCGCGCCTCATTGTTCGAGAAGCTTCCTGATCATTGTAGATCGTTTTGTTAAGATTTCGCGCAAGACGCGCACACTCGAGCTCATTCTAGAATTTGCGCGACAGCCAGCGAAAACGCTGGTATATTCGACGGCACATGTTTAAATGCCGACGCGCTTCACCGCTTGTCAGTTGATCGACGGACGACGCCCTGTTCGCCGCTATCATTGTACAGCGTGTATTGCTGTAGTTCTAGTTCTCAGTTTCTCGGCCACAAGTTTGGCCAAAAAAACAGTTTCATCTCGGACGTGCTGACTGTTGTCTTCGTCGACGTCACGACCACGTGACATCTGGTGGAGGTGCTGCTTCTTCCATGATCCGGACGCCCCCGCGAAGCGCTGACCCAAGCCCAAGCCGCGAGGAGGACGACGGCAAAGAAAACCCGGATCGTCGAGCAAGCCGCAGGCAACAAGGTCTACCGCCAGAGCACGGGCCTCTACCTGAAAAGACCCGGCAAACAAAGATCCTGACCTCGACCACAGCGACGATGACAGACGCTGTGCCGCCCGCACCGATCCTTCTCCGGACGCCCAAGGAGCCGCCAACCTTCCGCGGATCGTCGTTCGAAGACTCGGAAAGCTGGCTCGAAGCCTACGACCGAGTCGCCGTTTTTAATGCCTGGACCAGCGAAGACAAGCTACGGCATGTCTATTTCGCTTTGGAAGACGCCGCTCGGACCTGGTTCGAGAACCAAGAGCGAAGCCTGACAACGTGGGATATCTTTCGCACCAGGTGCCTTGCGACATTCACGAGCGTCGTCAGGAAAGAGCGTGCTGAGGCTTTGCTCGAGACCCGCGTGCAGATGCCGAACGAAAACGTGGCGCTCTTCACGGAAGAGATGACAAGGCTGTTCCGTCATGCAGACCCTGTCATGCCCGAGGACAAGAAGGTCCGCTTTCTTATGCGAGGAGTCAAACACGAGCTCTTCGCCGGGCTGATGCGGAACCCCCCATCGATAGTTCAAGAATTCGTTTCGGAAGCAACGACCATCGAGAAGACGCTCGAGATGCGCACCGGCAGTACAATCGCCGCGCATTTCAAGACAGCGCAGCTGTTCATGGCCTCGGCTCCGACGACTTCCGCGAAACGATCCGAGCCATCTTGCGAGAGGAGCTGCGAAAGCTTGCGCCGTTTGCACAGCCGGAAGTTACGTCGATTGCTGACGTTGTACGCGAGGAAATCACACAGTCACTGGGTGTTCCTCAGCCGACACCACCGCAGCTGCAAGCCATGAGCTATGCTGCTGCAGCCCGACGCAACGCCCCCCCTCCTCGCCCACGTCAAGACACCCCGCCACCCCAGCAGTTCCGCCGCCAGGCACCACCGCCGCCACCACCGACATCATACCGCCCGCCCACCGGCCAGCGATGCACGCCGAGGAAGACCGACGTCTGGCGCGCCCCTGACAACCGCCCGCTCTGCTACCACTGCGGGGAGGCCGGCCACACGTACCGCCGCTGTCAGTACCGACAGATGGGGCTACGAGGATTCGCCGTCAACGCGCCGCGCCCGTAGCCAGGCGAACGGCCTCGCGACATCGACGACTACCTCACCGGAACACAGTGGCAAGAACGACGACCTTCCCGCTCGCCGTCGCCGGCCCGCTACATGTCACCGCACCGCCGGCAGAACACTGGCCCAAGCCGGGGCCGGTCGCCTAGCCCGTATCCGGGAAACTAAGGGCAGCAACCGATGGAGGTGCGGTTGCTGTACGACGAAATGCCGAGGATCCTCCGCGGCCGCCGACGACAACGCGACGAGACATTCAGAACACGACGCGAACCAGACAGACCCCTGACGACGAACCCTCGCGGACCGAAGTAGACCTAACGACGCAGCGCGGAAGCAGCGGAACAAACCGACGTAGCCGTGACCCGACGCCGCAACGTAACCGCAACGCAAGACGGCGGACTAGCGACCTCGACGTTCAGATCGACGGCCACAACGTCACCGCTCTCGTCGATACTGGAACCGACTATTCCGTCATCAGTGGGCCGTTCGCAGCAAAGTTGAAGAAAGTTAGGACTGCTTGGGAAGGCCCCGAGATCCGGACCGCTGGAGGCCATCTCATAACGCCGATTGGTGTCTGCACGGCGAGAGTCACCATCAACAACCGGACTTATCCTGCGAGCTTAGTAATCCTACAAAACTGCTCCAGGGATGTGATACTTGGAATGGACTTCCTAAGTGACCACGGCGCCGTCATCGACTTAAGAACCAAGTCGATAACCCTATCGTCGGAGAAAGCGACACCGCCGGATACGAACCCATGCCAATATGCCCTGAAAGTGCTCGAGGATCAAGTCACCATTCCACCTAGATCCAGCATCATAATTCCCGTCGGCACCGAAACGGCTGAATGCATCGAAGGTGTCATGGAGAGTGATCAGCGTTTGCTGCTAGACCGTGACATTTGCGTCGCAAGAGGCATTGCTCGGCTGTATGAAGGGAAAGGAAGCGTGATGCTAACGAATTTCAGCCAAGAATACAGACACCTGAGCAGGGGCACGACGATTGCGTACATCGAAGAAATCTTGGCTGTCAGCGATGCGTTTGCCTTTTCAGATCCTGACGAAGCTACAACGACAACCGCAATGCCTGAGCCATCCTTCGACGTAAACCCAAGCCTTCCCACCCGCCAACAAAACAGCTCCGATGCCTTCTGAAGAAATACAAGGACTGTTTCTCGTCGTCATCACGGGTCCGGCAAACGCCCCTTGCTAAACACCGTATCATAACGGAAGAAAATGCTCGACCACACCGTCAGAGTCCCTACCGGGTTTCGACGCGAGAAAGGGACGCGGTTAAGAAGCAAGTCGACGAAATGCTACGCGACGACATCATCCAGCCGTCCAAGAGTCCGTGGCGTCTCCCGTAGTGTTAGTGAGGAAGAAGGATGGAACCCTACGTTTCTGCGTCGATTATCGTCGCCTGAACAAAATCACGAAGAAGGACGTGCACCCTCTTCCACGGATAGACGACGCCCTGGATCGACTCCACAACGCGAAGTACTTTTCGTCGATGGACCTCAATACCGGCTACTGGCAAATCGAAGTCGACGAGAGAGACCGAGAAAAGACGGCCTTTATAACACCAGACGGCCTCTTCGAGTTCAAGGTCATGCCCTTCGGTCTTTGTTCGGCACCTGCGACATTCCAACGAGTTATGGACACAGTGCTGGCTGGCTTGAAGTGGCAGACGTGCCTCGTATACTTGGACGACGTCGTTGTGTTTGCCTCAAGCTTCGACGAACACCTCCCGCGCCTTGAAGCCGTACTTGAAGCAATCAAGACCTCCGGCCTCACCTTGAAGCCCGAAAAGTGCCGCTTCGCGTACGAGGAGCTCTTATTTTTGGGTCACGTTATCAGCAGGGATGGTGTTCGCCCAGACCCGCGGAAAACAGCTGCCATCGCTGGCTTCCCGCCACCCACCGACACCAAAGCCGTGCGCCGTTTTCTAGGCTTGTGCGCCTACTACAGGCGCTTCGTCAAGCAATTTTCACGAATCGCCGAGCCGCTAACTCACCTTACGAAGACCGACGTGCAATTCAAGGGGGAAACGGCGCAAATCGAAGCATTTGAAGAACTGAAACGACGCCTTCAGATGCCTCCGATACTAGCGCATTTCGACGAATACGCCGATACAGAAATCCACACCGACGCAAGCAGCGTAGGACTCGGCGCCGTCCTTGTGCAGAAGACTGCCGGGCAGGAAAGGGTCATCAGTTATGCTAGCCGGTCGCTATCAAAGGCAGAAACGAACTATTCCACAACGGAAAAGGAGTGCCTAGCGATCATCTGGGCTACATCCAAGTTTCGCCTCTACCTCTACGGCAGGCCCTTCAAAGTTGTGAGCGACCACCACGCATTGTGTTGGCTAGCTAACTTGAAGGACCCTTCAGGTCGGCTCGCACGGTGGAGCCTACGACTTCAAGAATTCGACATTACCGTCGTTTACAAGTCCGGAAGAAAACATTCCGACGCTGACTGCCTGTCTCGCGCCCCCGTCGACCCACCGCCGCAGGACGACAAAGAGGACGACTGCTTCTTAGGAACCATAAGTGCCGACGACTTCGCCGAACGACAGCGGGCGGACCCAGAACTCAGGGGCCTTGTGGAATACCTCGAGGGCAGGACCACCGTTGTTCCGAAGGTATTCACGCGCGGACTGACGTCGTTTTTCTTGCGTAATGGTGTTCTCCTAAAGAAGAACTTCTCACCGCTTCGAGCCGATTGCCTTCTCGTGGTACCCTCGACATTGCGACCAGAGGTCCACCAGACTCTGCACGACGACCCGACGTCTGGACACCTGGGTGTTTCTCGCACGCTAGCAAGAATACAGGAGAAGTACTACTGGCCGCGCCTTTCCGCCGAACGTCACCCGTTACGTAAAGACCTGCCGGGACTGTCAGCGACGCAAGACACCGCCCACTAGGCCAGCCGGACTTCTGCAGCCTATCGAGCCACCACGGCGGCCGTTCCAGCAAATCGGGATGGACTTACTGGGGCCGTTCTCGACGTCCAATACCGGAAACAAGTGGATCGTCGTGGCAACTGACTACCTCACCCGCTACGCCGAGACAAAGGCCTTGCCCAAAGGCAGTGCCGCCGAGGTAGCCAAGTTCTTCGTGGAGCACATCGTCCCTGCGTCATGGCGCCCCAGAGGTTCTCATCACCGACAGAGGTACGGCGTTTACGGCTGTGCTAACGCAAGCGATCTTGGAATACAGCCACACAAGCCACCGCCGGACCACCGCGTACCACCCACAGACCAACGGCCTGACCGAGCGTCTCAATAAGACCATCGCCGACATGCTGGCTATGTACGTCGACGTCGAACACAAGAAGAGGGACGCCATCCTTCCATATGTGACCTTCGCGTACAACACGGCCGTACAAGAAACGACGCAGATGACTCCATACAAGTTGGTCTACGGACGGAGCCCGGCAACAACGCTCGACGCCATGTTACCAAGCGTGACCGACGAGGAAAATATCGACGTGACCACCTACCTACAGCGCGCCGAAGAAGCACGACAGCTGGCCCGCTTGCGCATCAAAACCCAGCAGCACACCGACAGCTGTCGCTACAATCTTCGACGACGCCTTCATCGAGTACCAGCCCGGCGACCGTGTCTGGGTCTGGACGCCAATACGACGACGCGGACTGAGCGAGAAGCTTCTTCGCCGATATTTCGGACCGTACAGGGTACTTCGGCGCCTGGGCGCACTCGACTATGAGGTTGACCCTGACGGCATTACGAACTCTCAGCGGCGCCGTGCACGACCTGAAGTCGTCCATGTCGTGCCCCTCAAACCATATTACGCGCGTTAGCGAATCTGAGGACTGTCATTTCGCTTTATTATTGTACTTTCTTGCTTTTGCTTATTGTTTATTGTATTTTGTTGCTTTATTCTTGTTATTTATTGTTGCATGCATTGGCCTGTTCTGTTTTAAGCATCGGGACGATGCTTTTTCAGAGGGGGGCATTGCCACGGGCGTTTCCTATTATCACTTTTGCTTTATTCGGTTTTCGCCCACAAAGACTGTCAGCAAGCTCAGCGCGAACCGCGCCTCATTGTTCGAGAAGCTTCCTGATCATTGTAGATCGTTTTGTTTCAATTTAATTTGAACCCTCAATTTAATTTGAACCCTCTTTGTAAGTCTCCAGGTTTCTGCTCCGTAGGTAAGTACCGGCAAGATGCAGCTTTTATATACCTACCTCTTGAGGGATAGTGGTAGCGCGGCCGCTGGATAAAAAGCGCACGGGTACGGCCTGCCGCGTGCTCCGAAACCGGCGTGACGGGCCTAGTTTCCCGGACCACCGCCGCGGCGCCACCAGGGGACGGGTTTCGCGGACGCCCGCGGGATCACATGCGCGGCGCGCTTGCGGCAGTTATGCTTTAGAGCGTGCGTCTTCATGTGACGCCCGAAATATTCTCCAAAATTCCATCTAGCCTGTACACATCAGTTAATTACCGATATTTCTTGTAAAACTTGCAGCGCTTGGGAATTTTTGTTCTTGCCTTGCCCAAGATGCAACTTCGCGCACCGATCGCTTTTTGCGGAAGTAATCGCGTGGGCATGTTTTTCTGGTGTCCTAGAAGACCACAAGTAACCAACCTGGAGGCGCTGCACCTTTCCTAATGCATCGAAATTCTTTATTTTGGCTCTGAGTATGCTGCTTCAGATTTAATCATTTCATTTCGAAAAAGTGATCTCAGAAACTGCAGCGGCCACTGTTTATTTGACACAAAATAAGATAAACTTCTTCCTTCTTCCAAACATGTTTATAGTACACATACGATACGGCATCGCATGTAACTGCCATGAAATAATGCTTATCATATGTGCGACCATCTCATAGAAGGAGATTCGAGTCACTTTAAAATTTCAGTGAATACATCTTCAATACTGACAATTGGGCGAGCTGTTACGGATTAATTAATATGAAAACGGTCAGATGGAAAGAGTGATGAAAAGGCTGAAAAACACACGAACACAACTGCTTGCATTCCTGCGGTTTTCAGTATTTCTGTCTCTTCCTGTTACGCCTTTTTCACGATCATGTAACGAATTCAACACTGAACATAAAATCTGGACAAAATGTGAGAAGTTAGTTTACTTATTATGAATTCAGGGCTAATCCCTACTAGCTGCAAACGGCGGCTAGTTGCAAACACCCCCTTCCCGTTTTCTCTTATCTCTCGTTTTTTTCTAGTTCCGACCTTTCAGCCCGCGGCACCTTTGTCATCGGTTCCGGTTGTTTCCGAACGCTGTCGCGTTGCGGTGGCGTGCGTTGCCCCGCAATGCCATGTGGTACTGATGTTGGTTGCCATGAAAAGCACGTGTATTCCTTTTATTCAGAGAGTTGGGTTGTCTGTGGTCATTAGCGGTACGGGGCACAGACTCAAACTTACCTCAGCAGTCATAATGTAGTTCAGCGCAAAAAACAGGCAACAGACGAGCGAGAGGACAAGGACACACTAGCTCGTCTGTTGCCTGTTTTTTTCGCTGAACTACATTATGACTGACCCGTTCCAACTCTCCCAACAAGCAACGTTACCTCAGCAAAACATGCGGAGACAAATAAGTGTAGAAAAGCGGCTATTGGGCGACGACAAGATTTCATTTCAAACAAACATACGTGGCAGCCAACACACACATTGCGAGCGACTCACAGGGACAAAGTTGAGGTGGGTCGCTTTTGACAGCTATACGGTAAACAAAAAGAAATGGGGGGGGGGGGGTAAACGCTTCCTTATACTCATCTCTGTTTTCTTATTATTTTTAATTACTGTTTTGTTATGCTTCCAATTTGTGGGCCCAAATTTTGGCTTCCCTGTCTACTTCCAGTCTGTGCAGACCATAAAACCTTTCGTTTTGGTCCTTTGATGTTAGCCGCTGTACAGGCACTGGCGAGTCTTCGTTGCACACCAACGTGATTGTCTTCTGGCAGTCTCCGTCATCGGCCTCCAGTGATCGGCCTTATATATACATCAATTTGATGACATTGCCCTGCTAAGAACTGTCAAGAAATTTGCAAGCCACTTCTAATGAATATATAATTCCGCAGCCTTTTCAACAAAGTTACGATGAGTGCGTCACTATATTTGGAGAATCCGCTAGTATCAAGTATCCGAAGCTGAATTACTTCTCGGCACAGTATCATGCATTAGGCATCATGAAAAAGATTCAACGTATGTTTTTACATGCACTTCTTGTGTATAAAGACCATGAACGTGTATTGTCAGATGTTTAAAATAAATACCTGTCAAGCATTTTCAGCTAAGAAAACTCAAAGGTGCTGAAGAAATGTCACGGAAATCAATATGTTAAAATAACAAACGATGCATTCATTACACGCACATAAATATAACAACCACTTTTTCACACATTCAGCGCCATATAATGTTGCTACGCGCATTGTTGAATATTCTTTCAGACACAAAGCAAAAAGTTAGTCCCGGACAAAAAAAAATGCCAGGAGCTCGGCACGTACACGGAAATTTAAGTGGCTATTTAACCAGATTACGCGAACGGACTCAACTGAATGCATATGTCATGACTGCGATAGATGAGATAGAAAAAACCGCTTAGAACAGCTGAGTGAGATCGATGTTGTGGACCACCACCAACTAATTTGCTGCGGCTGCTGCCCCAAAGAGCCGCCGGCACCCGTTTCCCCTTCCCCGCCCCGTCGCGCCGGGAGCTGGCCGCAACTGCAACTAGGGCCGACACGCGCTCTCCATAGAAAGCCGCCTGACGCGGCAGGCCGTACCGTGAGCTTTTTCATCCAGCGGCCGTGGTGGTTGACTACCCATTCATGATTTGATAATGCTTGCCGAATGAGCCCCATCCCATCCTTATTCTTCTAGTTATTTCACTCTAGTGGTTCGGCCTCCACGGTTTACTACCTGTCCTAAGTAGACGTACTCCTTACAACTTCCAGTGTCTCGCCACCTATCGCAAAGTGTGTTCTCTGCCGAGATTGTTCCACATTACTTTAGTTTTATGCATATTAATTTTCAGACCTACTCTTTCTACTTTCCGTATCCAGTTTAGTATCATGAGCTGTATTTCGTCTCCCGCGTTACTCATCCATTGAGGAGTTGTAGGACCATTGGGTGTTAAATTGAGTGAAGTTCCTTCCATTCACAAGGAAAGACCGGACCTTGAAATCTTTTTTTGGCTATATATATCCAAACCATACCCAAATTTGCCCTTACCACATATTAAAACGGCTTACTACAAGGCATTAGAGGGGATAAATACAACAAATATCATAGCTACAGATGCCTACACACTCCGAAGAACAATCTGGCATTCGTATTATTTCCGAAACCTTCAACTGGTCATTCTCATTAGGACAATATTTGGCGGAATTCTAGCGGTGATTATGGCTTTGCGAAAGCTCAACCCACCAACATCGTATGACCCTTTATCACTTGTGTTCAGCGCTCACTGCTAATAGTGATCCTCAATTATCATGTACTTTTCATTTCCTTGTTCCACCCACGTAACTTTCATCCGATTAATCTGGGTACGGGCCACAAAGGGATAAAAATGAATAAAATGGTGGACACTCTGGCGAAAGCCGCCTCTCAGTGGTCCGATACTCTCATATTTCCCACATGAGCACTCATAATTCGTGACAGATTTATGAAGGCGTGCCATAATTCAAGACACCGGTAAAACATAATCACTATCTGAACGAATACGACACTCTTGTTCTAGCCTAATCCTACGCCAAATTCCCTTGGCGTAGGACTTTCTCTCCAACAGTAAAGAGGAAGTTATGTTTTCAAAATTACCCTGTCGCGTTCCAAAACTAAACTTTATACGCATAGAACTGTTCTGGGTCCTTCCCTTCTTTGGTCGTTTTGCAACAAATACGAAAACAGTCAAACATTATTTTTTATCATGCAACCGCTTCAATTTACAGAGGAAAAACATCTCAAAGCGGTGTTTAATCGCATTAGAGCGGATTTCATTAGTTCTAATATTCTCAATTCCTTCGGGAGCCTCCTCATTAGGTCATGTTTACCGTGGTGTCTGTTCTTCTGTATAAAAATTTTTAATTAACCAGGGCGGTTGTGATTTCAAATTTCTAAATTAGCCTTATTAATTTATTCTTACTATTCTATAATTCCTTAGTCATAGAATTCCTATGTTACCAATTTTACCTATAAATTATTCGTTTCTAGGCTAATCCCTCAAAGTGGATGTGAGCCATTCAAAAAGGCAATCATCATCATCATCGTCTACTGCTCCACGTTTCCCGTAAGCGAAAAAAGAAAGGTCATCATGAGCTTCCAATGAGGACCATTCGGGACCGTCAAGCTCGCGGCCACCTGCTTTCCACCGGAAGTCAAGGCCACGCCCGAGCAGTTTCGGGGCCGTGCGAATAACTTCCGCACCTGCAAGAGGCGGCGCTCGTCCTAAATATCCGAAACCTCGCCGAACCTTCCACCACAGGGAGCTTGGAGGCGCGGAGGAGAATCCTACGCGTACTTCTGCCGAACTTGTACTGAGCACTGAAACAGAGTTCGAACCAGTACCATCGAGGAGATAGACCCTGATCAGGTCGACAGCTGATTCGCGACTTGAACCTTCTCAAACAAACGATTAACGAAGACGAGGAGGAACTCGAGCTGAGCCGAATGAGGCTGAAACGTGACAACAACTTCCTGCACAAGGAGCTCGCTAAACAGCGCGAGAAGGTGCACATGCTCCGAGAGGCACGCAGCCGCCGCCGACCAGAATGCACGCCCTCCGACTTACGCAAATCCTCGGTCACGCCGTAGGGGACAACGCGGAGGTGTTCTGTTTGCATCACCAGCTTCCGCATCAAGTGGCCACTCCGAAATGGCAGAAGGTGGGCAATAACTGCTGGATTTAGGCACATTGATGGCTCCGACTGGCGGAAGAACGTGGCGGACATCCAACACGCGACAAATGAGAATGAATTGCCGCTCCATGCTGAAGCAGTAACTCCATCATTCGGCGGGATAGATAGAAATTGGCTGGGGGGAAACAATCCAAGAAGAGGTCACCCGAGATCTTGAACGTGGACGTCGACACCACGCCGAGTAGGAGACGAACTCTGAGTCCAAGGACAGCCTCCATGGTGAAGGTTCAAGAGCGGAAATGACTGAAAGCCATCAGGCTAAAATAAATGAACGTTTGGACTGGTCTTCCTTCCTGTCTGTGCTATTTGTGGTTCTCCATTTTTTTATCATTTGCAAACTAAAACCATATGTACACATACGTTGTGGTATATTTACGTTCACATAAATAATTCTGCAACTACACTTTCTATAAAATAACTTTTTTTTTCCTTCGCGAACAGCCTTGAGTACGTATCCACGGCGTTACGTTGCTAAGCACGAGAGCGTGGTTCATTTTGCTCGATGGTGCATCGCCTCCGTACACGAAGCTGTAGCTTGGAATCGCTTAGATTCGGCCGCATATCCCGGTAGTTTTCCATAAGCTTCGCTTTTCAAGGCGTCTAGGCGCGCAGTGGAAGTATTGTAGTGTTTCGAGTGTAGTTATGATTGTATTGCTTATTTTTATTTCAGTTTTAAAGACTACTGATATAAAATCTAATAGTCAGATAACTGGTGAGATATATATGTGTCGACACATGCGTATCAACTATAAAATATCGAATGCCAACATTGCCAAGAACACAATATCAGTAATTTTATTTTATTGTGTATGCCGCTCAATGAGAAAGAAACGGTGAACCTCGCGACATCGTCAGTAACTTGGTTTTAATCTAAATTGCAATGCACAAGCACCAACGTCGTGAGAATTGTGTTGGCTTCCCCGTCCTTGCTTGTGCGCTTTGCGGCACTTTTGACGTCCTGCCGACGTCCACTAGCTAGATGACAAACTTCTGCGCATCAAAATAAAGCAATCCGTTTTACAGTAGAAGCTTACTTTACGTCTATATTGTAATTTCTCTGAAAGTCTTATTTAAATTACCCGGATTCGAAACGCCAAGTCAAAATGGCGCTGTCTTCACACTTGCACATACGTTTACTTCAGGAATTTGGCGTTGTAAACGTTTGCAGATGCAACCAATTCATTTCATATTTTTCACGTTTGCATCACGCATGCAAAAGAGAGCCGATGTTCATGCCTACTACCTGCTTCCTAACCTCCCCCCCCCCCCTTTTTCTTTGCAATCCATTATTGGAAGAAACTTCCTAGTGATGTCCTAATACCCCTGTCAGACTACCGCCACCGAATTCCGTTAAACTCCATAAACGTAAAACTCTATTATGGAGTTTTGACGGAGATGGAGTTCTGGCACGTCACAAGGCAGGTTTAGGAGCTTTGGAGAGAAGTCGCAAAGGGCTCATTAGGCCCGCTTGATTTGCCTACGTAGGCATGCAAGATTTTGCGTCTAATCACACTGAAACGTTCTCAATCGTACGCATGATTATAAAAACGATAGTTTATTGAAATCGAAATAAAAAAATGTTTTGACTGTTTTGACGAAATAAAAATGTTTGTTTTTCACCGGTTGACGGTGCAAGCGATGGTTGCCGTCGTTGCCACTGTGTTCCGGTGATGTATTTAGCGATGTCTCGAGGCGTTCACCTGGCCGCGAACGCGGCGCGTTCACGGCGAAACTACGCCATTCCTATCTCCCGGTACTGGCAGCGGCGGTACGTGTGGCGGTTTCTCCACAATGGTAGCAGAGTGCACTGCAAACGGGTTTGAGCCTTGTTAGGGAGTTTCGGGCTCGACGCCATACCGTGCATCCAAAAGGTACTACGCAAAACCCCCTTCTAAACGAGTTCAAAAGGAGGTTTTATTTACATCCTTTAAGGGGGTGATTAGACGGAAGTAAGGAGGTAAATTTGTGTTTTTATTGAACTCATTTTGAGGGCTTGAACGGAGCGCATTTGAAGTTTTTCTGGTTCTTTTGAGAGCTTTTAAAGCCTCCTTTTGGAGGTAAAGTTGTTGTTTTTATGTAAGCCATTTTGGGGGCTTGAACAGAGCGCATTGAGAGTTTTTCTGCTTCTTTTCTGTCCTTCCCTTCTTTGGTCGTTTTGCAACAAATACGAAACAGTCAAACATTATTTTTTATCATGCAACCGCTTCAATTTACAGAGGAAAAACATTCTCAAAGCGGTGTTTAATCGCATTAGAGCGGATTTCATTAGTTCTAATATTCTATCCTTGGGAGCCTCCTCATTAGGTCATTGTTACCGGGGTGTCTGTTCTTCTGTATAAAAATTTTTAATTGAACCAGGGCGGTTGTGATTTCAAATTTCTAAATTAGCATTATTAATTTATTCTTACTATTCTATAATTAATTAGTCATAGAATTCATATGTTACCACTTTTACCTATAAATTATTCGTTTCTAGGCTAATCCCTCAAAGTGGGTGTGAGCCATTCAAAAGGCAATCATCATCATCATCGTCTACTGCTCCACGTTTCCCGTAAGCGAAAAAAGAAAGGTCATCATGAGCTTCCAAGAGGACCATTCGGGACCGTCAAGCTCGCGGCCACCTGCTTATCCACCGGAAGTCAAGGCCACGCCCGAGCAGTTTCGGGGCCGTGCGAATACTTCCGCACCAGCAAGAGGCGGCGCTCGTCCTAAATGTCCGAAACCTCGCCGAACCTTCCACCCACAGGTGAGCTTGGAGGCGCGGGAGGAGAATCCTACGCGTACTTCTGCCGAACTTGTACTGAGCACTGAAACAGAGTTCGAAACCAGTACCATCGAGGAGATAGACCCTGATCAGGTCGACGAGCTGATTCGCCACTTGAACCTTCTCAAACAAACGATTAACGAGGACGAGGAGGAACTCGAGCTGAGCCGAATGAGGCTGAAACGTGACAACAACTTCCTGCACAAGGAGCTCGCTAAACAGCGCGAGAAGGTGCACATGCTCCGAGAGGCACGCAGCGCCGACGACCAGAATGCACGCCCTCCGACTTACGCAAATCCTCGGTCACGCCGTAGGGGACAACGCGGAGGTGTTCTGTTTGCATCACCAGCTTCCGCATCAAGTGGCCACTCCGAAATGGCAGAAGGCGGGCAATAACTGCTGGATTTAGGCTCATTGATGACTCCCACTGGCGGAAGAACGTGACGGACATCCAACACGCGACAATGAGAATGAATTGCCGCTCCATGCTGAAGCAGTAACTCCATCATTCGGCGGGATAGATAGCAAAATTGGCTGGGGGGAAACCAATCCAAGAAGAGGTCACCCGAGATCTTGAACGTGGACGTCGACACCACGCCCGAGTAGGAGACGGACTCTGAGTCCAAGGACAGCCTCCATGGTGAAGGTTCAAGAGCGGAAATTGACTGAAAGCCATCAGGCTAAAATAAATGAACGTTTGACTGGTCTTCCTTCCTGTCTGTGCTATTTGTTGGTTCTCCATTTTTTTATCATTGCAACTAAACCATATGTACACATACGTTGTGGTATATTTACGTTCACATAAATAATTCTGCAACTACACTTTCTATAAAATAACTTTTTTTTTCCTTCGCGAACAGCCTTTGAGTACGTATCCACGGCGTTACGTTGCTAAGCACGAGAGCGTGGGTTCATTTTGCTCGATGGTGCATCGCCTCCGTACACGAAGCTGTAGCTTGGAATCGTGATTCGGCCGCATACCCGGTAGTTTTCCATAAGCTTCGCTTTTCAAGGCGTCTAGGCGCGCAGTGGAAGTATTGTAGTGTTTCGAGTGTAGTTATGATTGTATTGCTTATTTTTATTCAGTTTTAAAAGACTACTGATAAAATCTAAATAGTCAGATAACTGGTGAGATTATATGTGTCGACACATGCGTATCAACTATAAAATATCGAATGCCAACATTGCCAAGAACACAATATCAGTAATTTATTTTATTGTGTATGCCGCTCAACTGAGAAAGAAACGGTCAACCTCGCGACATCGTCAGTAACTTGGTTTAATCTAAATTGCAATGCACAAGCACCAACGTCGTGAGATTGTGTTGGCTTCCACGTTCCTTGTTTGTGCTCTTTGCGGCACTTTTGAACGTCCTGCCGACGTCCACTAGCTAGATGACAAACTTCTGCGCATCCAAAATAAAGCAATCCGTTTACAGTAGAAGCTTACTTTACGTTCTATATTGTAATTTCTCTGAAAGTCTTATTTAAATTATACGGATTCGAAAACGAAGTCAAAATGGCGCTGTCTTCACACTTGCACATACGTTACTTCAGGAATTTGGCGTTGTAACGTTTGCAGATGCAACCAATTCATTTCATATTTTCACGTTTGCATCACGCATGCAAAAGAGAGCCGATGTTCATGCCTACTACCCTGCTTCCTAACCTCCCCCCCCTTTTTTTCTTTGCAATCCATTATTGGAAGAAACTTCCTAGTGATGTCCTAATACCCCTGTCAGACTACCGCCACCGAATTCCGTTAAACTCCATAAACGTAAAACTCTATTATGGTTTTTGACGGAGATGGAGTTCTGGTCACGTCACAAGGCAGGTTTAGGAGCTTTGGAGAGAAGTCGCAAGGGCTCATTAGGCGCTGATTTGCCTACGTAGGCATGCAAGATTTTGCGTCTAATCACATGAAAACGTTCTCAATCATAAGCATGATTATAAAAACTAGCGTTTATTGAAATCGAAATAAAAAAATGTTTTGACTGTTTTGACGAAATAAAAATGTTTGTTTTCACCGTTGACGGTGCAAGCGATGGTTGCCGTCGTGCCACTGTGTTCCGGTGATGTAGTTAGCGATGTCTCGAGGTCGTTCACCTGGCCGCGAACGCGGCGCGTTCACGGCGAAACTACGCCATCCTATCTCCCGGTACTGGCAGCGGCGGTACGTGTGGCCGGTTCTCCACAATGGTAGCAGAGTGCACTGCAAACGGGTTGAGCCTTTTAGGGAGTTTCGGGCTCGACGCATAACGTGCATCCAAAGGTACTACGCAAAACCCCCTTCAAAACGAGGTTCAAAAGGAGGTTTTTTACTTTAAGGGGGTGATTAGACGGAAGTAAGGAGGTAAATTGTGTTTTTATTGAACTCATTTTGAGGGCTTGAACGGAGCGCATTTGAAGTTTTTCTGGTTCTTTTGAGAGCTTTTAAAGCCTCCTTTTGGAGGTAAAGTTGTTGTTTTTATGTAAGCCATTTTGGGGGCTTGAACAGAGCGCATTGAGAGTTTTTCTGCTTCTTTTCTGTCCTTCCCTTCTTGGTCGTTTTGCAACAAATACGAAACAGTCAAACATTATTTTTTATCATGCAACCGCTTCAATTTACAGAGGAAAAACATTCTCAAAGCGGTGTTTAATCGCATTAGAGCGGATTTCATTAGTTCTAATATTCTATCCTTGGGAGCCTCCTCATTAGGTCATTGTTACCGGGGTGTCTGTGTCTTCTGTATAAAAATTTTTAATTGAACCAGGGCGGTTGTGATTTCAAATTTCTAAATTAGCATTATTAAATTATTCTTACTATTCTAGAATTAATTAGATAGAATTCATATGTACCACTTTTACCTATAAATTATTCGTTTTCTAGGCTAATCCCTCAAAGTGGGTGTGAGCCATTCAAAAGGCAATCCATCATCATCGTCTACTGCTCCACGTTTCGTAAGCGAAAAAAGAAAGGTCATCATGAGCTTCCAAGAGGACCATTCGGGACCGTCAAGCTCACGGCCACCTCTTATCCACCGGAAGTCAAGGCCACGCCCGAGCAGTTCGGGGCCGTGCGAATACTTCCCGCACCAGCAAGAGGCGGCGCTCGTCCTAAATGTCCGAAACCTCGCCGAACCTTCCACCCACAGGTGAGCTTGGAGGCGCGGGAGGAGAATCCTACGCGTACTTCTGCCGAACTTGTACTGAGCACTGAAACAGAGTTCGAAACCAGTACCATCGAGGAGATAGACCCTGATCAGGTCGACGAGCTGATTCGCCACTTGAACCTTCTCAACAAAAACGATAACGAAGACGAGGGGGAAACTCGAGCTGAGCCGAATGAGGCTGAACGTGACAACAACTTCCTGCACAAGGAGCTCGCTCAACAGCGCTGAGAAGGTGCACATGCTCCGAGAGGCACTCAGCGCCGACGACCAGAAGCACAGCCCTCCGACTTACGCAAATCCTCGGTCACGCCGTAGGAACACGCGGAGGTGTTTCTGTTT